>NC_058030.1:13320595-13466731 GCF_019176455.1 Solea senegalensis
TGCAGGACGCAGTTGTGGGCAAGATTCAACGACGCCAGCGTCTGAGCGTCGTCCTGCAGCAGCTGACCCTGATAGATCAACCGCACCTGCTGCTCCTGACCCGCAAAGTAGGTCCTGAAAGGTCAACAGGTCAATCATCACATATGTAGTAGCTGTATTAGTACTGCAGTACTACTGTAGTATTAGTCATATATCCATATATAGTAGTACTGCAGTATTACAGTAGTAGTACTGCAGTATTACAGTAGTAGTACTGCAGTACTACTGTAGTATTAGTCATATATACATATATAGTAATACTGCAGTACTGTAGTTGTAGTAGTAGTAGTACTTGTTTACCGTTTGATGTATCCCACAGTGTCCTGTGGTTGGACCTGAGCTGTTCTTTCAGTGTCGTTGAGAAACTTCAGTCTGACCACCATGTTCCTCTGAGAAGATGAAGACTCTCCACCTCTTGCTCCTCCACCGGCCCCTCCTCTGTTTCTCACCCCATCCTCTCCTATCTCCCCTCCGTCCCCCCTCCCTCCTCCATCCTCAGACTTCTCCTCGGAGGCTGAGTCAGCGTGGGTGTGGGCCACAGAACCGTGTGGTGGCAAAGGAGAAGTGTCAGCCGTGTTTATGGAGGTAGGGGGTGTGTCCTGGTGGGTGGGACCGGTCCTCTGTGAGGGGGAGGGGCCTGTAGCAGCAGCAGCAGAGAACAGGTGTTCTGGAGGTTCTGAGGTGCGCGTGGAGATCCAGGCGAGCAGCAACACCACGAGGAGCAGCAGAGCACCAAAGAGCAGCGTCACCTCGTCACCGACACCTTCAATCAGAGCCATCGCCCCCGGCCACGCACGTCACACACACCTGCACGCCACACCAGGAGGCGGAGCTTAGCACAGACACATAAATACCACATATACTATCATCACTGATGACATCACTAATATACATTCTTTACATGGGAAAGTGGGTGGAGTCTGAACAGTGGGAAAATTACTTTTGTCTTCAATACTGCAATAATGTACTGTTATACTATAATACTGTACTGTAATACTGCAACACTGTACTGTAATACTATAATACTGTACTGTAATACTGCAATACTGTACTGAAATACTGCAATACTGTACTGTAATACTATAATACTGTACTGTTACACTGCAACACTGGACTGTAATACTGTACTGTAATACTATAATACTATACTGTAATACTGCAATACTGTACTGTAATACTATAACACTGTACTGTAATACTATGACACTGTACTGTAATACTGCAATACTGTACTGTAATACTGCAATAATGTACTGTAATACTGTAATACTGCAACACTGTACTGTAATACTATAATACTGTACTTTAATACTGCAACACTGTACTGTAATACTGCAATAAAGTTCTGTAGTACTGTAGTAATACTGTAGTACAACTGTGTAATATTGCAGTAACACTGTAATATAACTGTGTAGTATTGCAGTAACACTGTAATATAACTGTGTAGTATTGTAGTAACACTGTACTGTAATACAGTACTATAATACTGTACTGTAATACTGCAACACTGTACTGTAATACTATAATACTGTACTGAAATACTGCAATACTGTACTGTAATACTATAATACTGTACTGTTACACTGCAACACTGGACTGTAATACTGTACTGTAATACTATAATACTATACTGTAATACTGCAATACTGTACTGTAATACTATAACACTGTACTGTAATACTATGACACTGTACTGTCATACTGCAATACTGTACTGTAATACTGCAATAATGTACTGTAATACTGTAATACTGCAATACTGTACTGTAATACTGCAATAATGTACTGTAATACTGTAATACTGCAACACTGTACTGTAATACTATAATACTGTACTTTAATACTGCAACACTGTACTGTAATACTGCAATAAAGTTCTGTAGTACTGTAGTAATACTGTAGTACAACTGTGTAATATTGCAGTAACACTGTAATATAACTGTGTAGTATTGCAGTAACACTGTAATATAACTGTGTAGTATTGTAGTAACACTGTACTGTAATACAGTACTGTAATACTGTACTGTAATACTACATTACTGTACTGTAGTATTGCAGTAACACAGTAGTATATTTGTGCAGTAATACTGTAGTACAACTGTATAATAATGCAGTAATACTGTAGTATAACAGTGTAATAATGCAGCAATACTGTAGTACAACGGTGTATTATTACAGTAACACTGTAGTATAACTGTTATATTGCAGTAATCCTGTGTAGTATTGCAGTAACACTGTAGTATAAGCAGTGCTAACTAACAGTGACTTCGGTCTTGTTTTAAACTTTATTGTTCCATGTTTTTTTGACACTGATGTGAACGTGTTCTTCCGTGACGCAGCTCACCTTTAACCCGTCTTTATCCCGGGGTAAATCCGTGTCTAGTTTGGCTCGCGTGTCCCGTTAATCTTTATCGATCTGATGATCGAACACACGGAGCTAAGTGCTAACAGCTAACTGCTAACAGCGTTCAAAGTCGGACACAAACCGGACGTCAGCGCGGCTACATGCTAACGGCTAACAGCTGAGTCAGAAGCAGATCAAAGAAAAACAAACAAACTCACGGTTCAGATGAGAAACATCACGGCGCGTTAGCCTGCTGCTAACATGCTAATCTCCGCTCAGACACTTCCTGCTTCCGCTTCTTCTGCTGTCATTTCAAAATAAAATAATAAAATAAAATAACACTGCTCCCTGCTGGTGTGTGACGGTTCATGATGCAACACAGATATGATCTATATGTATATCAAGCATGGTGATGACGTCATCAGTGTACTGTAAATGTTCACATTCACAACGTCAATGATCAAAAGAAGATCTGAAATGATCTATTGTTAGATTATAATTCATTTTTATTGTGGGATTATATTTCAATCCTGATAATTTATCTCACTAACTCACTCACTCACTCACTCACTCACTTACACACACACAAACACAGGGAGAGAGAGAACAAACAACAAAAACAAAGTTCATAGAAATTAATTTTAATGTGTGAAACACAAACACGTGCAGGTGTGTCAATCACTTTGATCGATTGATCAGTGGAGGACAGCGTCGGTGAATCGAGGACATCACAGCCGGTTCTAAGGTTGTTGTCGGCGGACAAGAGGGCTGCGCTCCTACGCCTCCTCTGGGCCGATGATGACAGGAGAACAGACCGGAGCGGCGAACTGTGGTCCCGTGTGTCGCTGTGTGGAGCAGCGTCGGCCGCTCTTCTCTTCTCAGACCCTGGTGAATCGGTTTCTCCGGATTCCGGGCCCCGGCCCCGGCTCAGGTCAGGCGGGTGTGAGTGTGGCGGACTCAAAGTATCACACTCGCTGTCGTTAAAGCCGGTTTGCCCGCTGCTTTTGGCCGCTGTCTCCGCCGTTGTCTCTGGTTTCATCCTCCGCCTTCGTCCTCATGTTTTCCCCCGGAGTTCCTCCCCCTGCGGCGCTGGGCGGAGTTTCATACCGGACTAGACGCTCCTTTTGTCGGATTCAATTCGACTTGACTCCCCGGGGTTTACGGCTGAACAACGTAGGCTTTGGAGGTCCTGGAGGCACGCGGACGACACGGTTGTGTGCGGTGATTACCGGACTGTGTGTGTGAACCAGCTGGTGAGTAATAACCGCTGATTTCCCGCATATTTCCGCAGTTTTCTGCTCGTTTGTCCCCGAGTCTTCACAACATTCATGGCGGCTTCGCAGTGAAGGCTTGTGGGGCAGCAGCCAGAGCGAGGGCTCGCTCAGCTCCGAAACACCGCGGTTTCTGCGCGTTAATGTAAAAAAACACCAGAATAACAACAACAACAACAACATTACACGAAACATTTGAATGATTTTCACCACAAACACATTTTTCTCGTTTTCAGTTTTTCTTCAAATCAACAGCGGCGCGAATCAAAGTGAACTCCTTGTCTCTGTTTGAAGCGATTTCACGTGAAAACGTTTCATATTCGATCACTTTGACTCCATTTTGATTCATTTTGACGTTATACCGTCACGTCAGTGTCGGCGGCTCAGTGTGTGCTGCTGACTCCTGCCGGAGAACACACGCCATTACTGGGACAGCTGCAGCCTGGAGGCCCGAGACAACACTGCTTTACTATTATCATCATATAATCAATATTATCATCATAATTATAATAATGATTATAAGTATTATACTGATTTATCATCATAATAATCATTCTGATAACTGTTATAATTGTCATCATAATTTGTATTATAATACTAACAGTAATAATAACTGATTCTGACTCAACGGAGAAACTCACGTTAATGTTGATAAATGTTTTTTCAAAAGCAGAGAATTTGATCACGTTTGTGAGTAAACATTTAACGTCCTGACACTAAACTAGCTAAAACGAGCTAAACTAAGCTAACATTTCTGCTGCCGCTAACTGCACTGAAGGTAACAAAGCTAACGCTCATTATGATTAAACGTGCTAATGTTCGCATCAATTTGAAGAAGGTAAATAATGGCTGAGTCATCATTAGTGACGTCAGAGCCCTCTGGTGGTGAAGTAACACATTCGCATGAACTGATGATTAATTCAATCCTGATGAAATCGTGCTAACAGTCTGTGACACGCCCCCTACAGGTGTGCTAACAGTCTGTGACACGCCCCCTACAGGTGTGCTAACTCTGTGTGTGTGTGTGTGTGTGTAGAGGTGGCTGGGGTCTATCTGCTGCAGGATGAACGGCAGCAGCGTCTCCACGTCTCAGAATTCCAGGCTCAAAAAAGAACAAAAGGAACAAGGTGAAGTTTTGTTACCATGGTAACATGTGATTCTTTCATTTAATCTGCAGCATCATGTACTTCCTGTGATAACACAATCACATCTGTGTGTGTGTGTGTGTGTGTGTGTGTAGATGACTGGAGTAAAGAGGACTGTCTCACTCTCCTGGAGAGAATCCGCACTTCTCTACCAGACGCAGACGCCATGAAGTATAAAACCACAGAATCTCACTTTGACTGGAACAAAGTTTGTTTCGGCAGCTTCACTGGAGACATGTGTCGTCAGAAGTGGCAGAGAGTGTCGACGGAGGTACAACTTCTCGCTGCTCACGCCAAACAATGTGAATGCCATTAAAGAGGACTGACTGTGCTGTGAGCACCCCCTGCTGCTGAGAACCAGCCTGACACACAGAGACTCCCTCAGTTTAAAGGGGACATATTATGCAAAATCAACTTTTTAACCATTTCAGTACTTATATTTGGGACTCTGGAGGCCCTACCAGTCGCCAAAGTGTGGAAAAAGAATACTCAGTCATGTTTTCGTGGTCCCTCTTAGTGTAAGTATAGGCGATAAAACACTCGATGTTGAATTCCCTGCGCTTATGACGGCAGCATGCGCATTTCACCGAGAATGTTACCGCCCCTTAAGTTTACTTGGAGAGCTCCACCTTAGCTCCACCTTGTCCCTGCGAGAGTGCAGGCGAGGGAGGAAGAGCGGTATTATGTTAACGCGGAGGGACAAGTGTGCTGTTGGTGGCTGCACAGTGGAGCAAAGTGTTTTACACAAACTTCCAGCCTCAGAGAATTTTCTATATGAAGCTAATGTGCCGGATAAAGTCAGCAAACGTGTGTTCGCACCACTTTGCATCAGACTGCGGCCAGCGGTCACTGTATTTAGTCAGCGGACGTATTTCACCGACGTACAAACACACACATTGTTAAGAAAAGGTCACATAGAGCTCATAACTGACCATTCTGACACGTCCTAATTAAAAATATTTGTTCAGTACGTCCTCCATGACCGGAGCACAGACTCAGTCTGATACAGTCACATACAGCAGCAGTTTATGCAGCTCGCCGCTGGCGATCAGCGGTGCTGCACTAAACTGCCGCTGTATGTGACTGATTTACAGTTCGGCACTGTTCGGCTCGATCCTTATGTAGGACGTCTCTTCCTGTGACGCCACTCTCGCTGTTTTCTGCGCACGCTGCCTTGTTGATATTGTCAGAGAACTAGTGGAGGGGGAGACTAATAGAGCTGTAAAGCGTTGTAAAGAGGACAAATCAGAAACCCCCTGGAAGAAGTGGGTGTGTGTTTGCCTGTGTCTCATTTGCATATAAAGGGACCATGCACGAAAACCGAGTGTTCTGAAAGGAGCGGGTTTAGCAGGGTTATTGAACTGCTATGGTGCTTCATCCTTATGGTATTTTGACCAAGGCATGTCACTGACATGTTCATTAGGACACCAGGGAACTATTTTAATGGGGGAAATAGGGTATAATATGTCCCCTTTAAGTCTCAGATATCCATGTCACATGATCGCTTCTTTGTCTGCGTCACATGATCGTGGCTTTATCTACGTCACATGATCGCGTCTTTATCTACGTCGCATAAGCGCATCTTAACCTGCGTCACACGATGGCATCTTTATCTACGTCACATGAGCGCGTCATTATCTACGTCACATGATCGCGTTCAAATGTCTTATTTTGTCACTTCAGTGTTTGAAATCCAACGTTCAGATTGACCTCAGTGACACAAAGTGACCACACGAGGCAGCAGAGGAGCAGCAGCTCCTGTTTTTCTCTCTGAGGTTTGGTGAGACTGAGCCTCTGTGTCAGGCTGGTTCTCAGCAGTAGGGGGCGCTCACAGCACAGTCAGCTCTACTTGTCAGTACCTCATACAACCACACTTTGAAAAAACCTGAACTGTCCCTTTTAATGTGTGTTTTTTGAAGATAAGTTGATCAATGAATGAATGAATGATTTTGCAGGTTCGTAAGTACAGAACAATGACTGAACTCATCGCAGATGCCATCGAGTTTGTCAAGAACCCGTACAAAGGAAAGAAGCTGAAGGTGAGATGAACAGAGTCAGACCGGACTGAACCAGAACCCACCGATTCTGAACCACGTGTGTCTCTTTCTCTCAGACTCACCCAGACTTTCCCAAGAAACCGCTGACTCCATACTTTCGCTTCTTCATGGAGAAACGAGCCAAATACGCCAAGATCCACCCAGAGATGAGCAACCTGGACCTGACCAAGATCCTTTCCAAGAAATACAAAGAGCTGCCGGACAAAAAGAAGGTGACCTCTGACCTCTCACTGACCTCACACTAACCTCATACTGACCCCTGACTGTTTATTTCCTTGCAGCAAAAATACATCACTGAGTTTCAACGAGAGAAAGAAGAGTTTGAGAAAAACATGACACGATTTAAGTGAGTTCAGCTAATGCTAACAAAGATCTATCTGTGAGCTAACATTAGTTAATTGTGTTGTGTGTTAGCTTTATTGAGGCTAACTGTGAGCTTACTGTGGGCTAACAGGGAGGAGCATCCAGAGCTGATGGAGGAGAGAAAAAAATCTGATCTGCCTGAAAAACCAAAGACTCCACAACAGCTGTGGTACAACCATGAGAAGAAGACGTACATGAAGGTCCATCCAGAGGTGAGACACAGAGACAGACAGACAGTCAGAGACATACACTGATCTGTGTGTTGTTGTGTTACAGGTGAGTCAGAAGGAACTCAAAGACGCTCTGAGGAGACAATGGTCTCAGCTTTCTGACAAGAGGAGACTCAAGTGGATCAGCAAAGCACTGGAACTGCAAAAGGACTACGAGGTACCAAAGAGTCCCTGAACACACCACACACCTGAACATGAACACACCACAGAGTGTGTGTATTAATGTGTCTGTGTGTCGCTCTGTGTAGGACAGCATGAGAGTGTACCATGAAGCTCATCCAGACGTGAACTCAGACGATCACGTTCGCTCAGTCCTCACTAAAGCAGAGAGACAGTTAAAGGACAAGTTTGACGGGCGACCGACTAAACCTCCTCCGTGAGTCACTGGTTAATAACCTGACCCACATGCTAACCAGTTAACTCAGGACAAATGGTTAATGGTTGTGTGTGTGTTTGTTAGTAACGGCTACTCTCTATACTGCGCTGAACTGATGGTGAACATGAAGGACGTCCCGAGCACCGAGCGCATGGTTCTGTGCAGTAAACAGTGGAAGATGATGACGCAGAAAGAGAAGGACATGTTCCAGAGACGCTGTGAGCAGGTCAGGACAACACCAGGCTAACTAATGCCAACAGCAGGCTAATGTCAGGACTGCAGGCTAACTAATGCTAACACCAGGCTAATGTCAGGACAACACACTAATTAAAGCTAACATCAGGCTAATGTGTTGTCCGTGTGTGTGAGCAGAAAAAGAAGCAGTACGACATCGACTTGCAGAGATTCCTGGAGGTAAATATAAATGTCACCTGATCGTCTTCATCTGGATTAAAAATCGATTTGCCAGATTATTATGTTCGTGAAATCTCATCCACACTGTTTCAGAGTCTCCCGGAAGAAGAACGAGACCGCGTCATGACTGAGGAAAAGCTGGGTGGGGCTAAACTTGGTGTGGGCATGACCTCTAGTCCTCACAGGGCCAAATCTCCTTCTGTCAAGGTCAAATATTCTTCTCCTTTATCAAGACACTGGCATGAGCTAACATGACTCCATTCGGTACAAACATGAGCTAACATGACTCGGCACAGTTCAAACATGAGCTAACATGACTCAGTACGGTACAAACATGAGCTAACATGACTCAGTACAGTACAAACATGAGCTAACATGACTCCACGGTACAAACATGAGCTAACATGACTCGGCACAGTTCAAACATGAGCTAACATGACTCAGTACGGTACAAACATGAGCTAACATGACTCAGCACGGTTACATCATTTAGCAGACGCTTTTATCCAAAGCGACTTACAAGGGAATTGAGTACAATCAGCCAGGGGTGGAGTTGAACTTGCGACCATGATGTCTTTTGCACACAGGGCATCGGTCTTAACCACTGAGCCACTCCACGGTTCAAACATGACTCAACACAGTTCAAACATGAGCTAACATGACTTAGCACCATTAAAACAGGAGCTAACATGACTCAGCACCATTCAAACAGGAGCTAACATGACTCAGCCCCCATGTTTTTAGGGAGGGGAGCGGGGTCGGGAGGCGGAGCCAGAGTCATGGCTCCCGGCTGGACCTCAGAAAGAGAGACGGGATGGGAAGAAGACGGTGAAGCTTCCAGAGACACCGAAGACAGCGGAGGAGATGTGGCAGCACAGCGTGATCGGAGACTATCTGGCCAAATACAGAGTGAGAAACACACAATAACAAAATGTTAGATTAAGAATTGAATCTGAGAGTAAGTGATAAAGTCTGACAGGAGGGGAAAGCAGCTCCAGGATTGGTCAGTGGCTAAACGTTATTGAGTGTCGCCGCCCACTTCTGGTCATGTGATTGTCCTGCAGAGTGACCGCAGGAAGGCACAGGTGGCGATGGAGGTGGCGTGGAAGTCGATGGAAAAGAAGGAGAAGATTCTCTGGATCAAGAAAGCGGCAGAGGACCAGAAACGTTACGAGGTTAGTGAGCAACACCCCCTGACACTCCTGTTTTACTTATTGTTTGTGTCTACAGAAGTTTGTATGTTTGCAAAGACTTTTCATGACGTTGCCACGGCGACGACCACGTCAGCATCTGATGACTGGGAGGAGTTTGAACCCACTTCTACTGGACAGAGTGGACACAGGTTTGACAAAGACACTGACTTGTTGTTGTGACTGTCGGTGTCCTGTAGAGGGAGCTGTTGGAGATGAGAGCTTTAGGTCCAAATCAGAGGAAACCCAAGTTTGACGGAGAACCAAAGAAACCTCCAGTGTGAGTGTGACGCACTCACACACACAGTTTCCTGTATATTTGTCATATTTACATCATGTTTATTAGCATGTGCAATAAGCCCCTCCCCCTGCTGTGTGGTCCAATAGGAGCGGTTATCAGATGTTCTCTCAGGAGCTGCTAACGAGCGGCGAACTGAACCACTTCAGTCTGAAGGAGCGCATGGTGGAGATCGGAAAACGCTGGCACAAGCTCAGCCCCGCCCACAAAGACAAGTACAAGACACAGGTGGACGAGCAGCAGGCGGAGTACAAGGCGGAGCTGGAGAACTGGGTGAAGGTGAGGGGTGGGGCATCACGTCACATGACTCCACACATCTGACTTCCATCATCACATTATCTCTGTTGTCCTCCAGTCTCTGTCTCCTCAGGATCGAGCTGTCTACAAAGAGTTTTCTTCCACGGTGAGTTTTCCTCTGATGACTCAGTAGTTTTTTTTAATCCACATTAGCATGTTTGGAGACGAGCTAACGTGACATAAGCATGTTTGGAGATGAGCTAATGTGACATTAGCATGTGTAAAGAGAAGCTAACGTGACATTAGCATGTTTTTTTGTCGCTCAGAAACGTCGTAGCACAGCTAAAGCTCGCAGTCCTGCGGCTAAAGTCCATGTGACAGTGAAGGCAAAGGCAGGAACTTCCAGAGCTGCAACAGCAGGGGTCGCTGTGGGAAAGAGGGCCATGGCCTACAGAGCCAAGGTAACACAACAACACACTAACAGAATCTAAAGGAAAATGAAAAGAATAAAATTGATTTTTATGAAACCATTATTGTCGCCGAGTCCGTCGCTCTCTCTCTCATTGGGTTAGTGTCTCTCTGTCTCTGTCTTCCAGCAGGACATGTTGGACACAGACGAAGAAGACAAGAGCGACTCGTCTGACTCCGACGATGACGAGGAGACATCGGGAACTAGCGACAGCGATGAGGACGAGGTGAGTGCGGGACACAGACTCTGATTGGTCAAGTTGCGACACGCTCACAAATTAAAGGATAAATCAATAGATTTTAACAATATCTCCACAGCAACATCGAGCTAACATATACACTTTGTTTAGAAGGACGAGGACGACGAGGACGAAGATCGATCGTCCTCCGAGGAATCCAGTGACTCAGACTCGGATTAGCTCCACCCATTCAACCTCATTGGAGAGGACAGGCTGTGCAGGCCACGCCTCCTAATGTGCCAACTGATCCTGGCGGACCAATGAGAGATTAGTGATGTTGCAGCGCTATCCCAGGAGAGGCGGAGCCTGATGGAGTGTTTTGTTACCTGTTTGTTTTTTATCAAGTGTTTGTTGGTTTTTATCTGATGGACGTTTTAGACGGGCGGAGACTCAGTGACATGTTGGGGGTTTGTACAGTGTGGCAGGCAGAAGGGAAGGGGGTGGAGCCTAGTTGTCATTTGTTACCACTGAGGGAGGAGTCAGTGTTCAGCCTCCAATCAGACACCTGCAGAGAAAATGATTAACAAATAAATGCACTTTTCTCATGTGTGTTGTCAGAGTCAACTGTCCAGTGGGCGGAGCCAATGTGGCATCATCACATGAATAAAAACACATTTTTCAGTATTTATAGACATTTATATAAACAATCTTCTTTCCCTCCAACACAAATAAATAATCTGAACTTTGACCCCTGACACCACACCGACCTTCAGGCCTTTGGCATGTGTTACCATAGCAACACTACAGTTCCCATAAGAAGCATCAACTCCCAGCTCCATCCCATACATGCATCATCATTGTTACCATGGTTACCCAACACTGACCCCACCCACCTTGAAAAAAAACCATCAGCTTGCACTCACATGACACTAAAGGGAGCAGTCTACTGTTTTCACGATCATCGCTTGCCACAATGACATCATCACTCGTCACGATGACATCATCAGATCCACAGCTGATTGATAATCACTTTTAAACCACTGATCTGAAACAACAGTGGAAACAGCGACATGGTCCTTTAACTGTGCAGCTAGAACTCCTGATTCTTATCGTGGTGTCTCACAGTCCGACATCAGAACGCCCTCTGGTGGATGCTTCACTCACTCTCTTACACACACACAAACACACAGAGTGGTGTGCAGGTCGTCATAGCGACACGTCCAGCAGCTTCTTGTGCAGGTACTGCTTCACCTCGTCGATGCCGTTCAGTTTTTCCAGCTCGTGATACGGAAGCTGCAAATGAACAGCGGCAGTTAGCTTAGCTTAGCAGCCGTACATTAAACTGGACATTTGTTTTGAAATGTTACAGAAGTAGTAGTTAGCCATTAGGGGGCAACTGCTGCTCGTCTTTAACATCAGGAGTGAAGAACGTCAAGCCCTCGTTTCAACTCTTCTTCAGGAGATGGAAAATTAAGTGGGACACGAGAGAGTAGATGTGAGAGGACATGAGGACACATGAGAGGACGTGCGAGAGAGGACACGAGAGAAGACGTGTGAGAGGACGCTTGAGAGAGGACACATGAGAGGACATGTAAGAGAGGACACATGAGAGAAATGACACGAGAGAGGACACATGAGAGAAAGGATATGTGTGTTACTCGTTGGGATTACCTATATTACTCGTTGGGATTACATGTGTTACTCGTTGGGATTACCTGTGTTACTCATTGGGATTACATTCGTTACTCGTTGGCATTACATGTATTACTCGTTGGGATTACCTGTGTTACTCATTGGGATTACATGCGTTACTCGTTGGGATTACATTTGTTACTCGTTGGGATTACATGTATTACTCTTTGGGATTACCTGTGTTACTCGTTGGGATTACATCTGTTATTCATGTTAGTGTTGGGATTACGAGTGTAGCATTAGCGCAGATGTCCAGCAGCTCAGAAACTGACCTGGACGATGACGTATCCCAGCAGCCTCAGGTGACGGTCTCTCATGGCTCGAGACCCGACCAGAACGTCCGAGTTATGGCAGTAATGCCACTTATCGTTAACGGACATGATGACCCTGCAGACAGTAGATGGTTAATGAACTACATGTAACCCGACAATGAAGTGACCTCTGACCCTGAGAAGGCCTCACCTCCTGATTGGTCTCTGGTCAGGTGGTGGGCTGTCGGGGTCTGGCCTGTTGGGTGGTTGGAGTTGTGGTGGTGACGTGGTCCCTCTGTCAACCCCTGACCCTTCAGGATATGCAACACCCTCATAAAAACCAGGTAGCTCACAGTCCGTCTCCTGACTCCCTGGCACCCCCGCTCCCCTCTCGTCCTCCAGGATCTTCCCAATGGAAAACTGGAACAAAGAGTCCGGTGCAGTGGGGCCAACGGGTCCCTGAGCCCCAAGTGGAACTAGGCCATCAGAGGGCGAGCTGCTGAGTGTAGAACTGTCCTGGCTCTCCAGTGAATGCTCCTTTGCCAAACTGGAGTAGTACTCAGCTGCAGGTACGTAGTATGGACTGTAGTCCAGGGGGTTGCCATTAGTCCCAGGCTGGGGGGCTCCCGAGGATGCCGGGGCCCCCACTTGGCTGCGGATATGGTGGGGCAAGAAGGACCTGGACTCCATGGCTCCACCCATCACCTCACCCAAATGCCGTGGCTGCTCACTGCCATCCTCCAAGGCTGTGAATGGAGAAAACCTCTGAAACTCTGAAGTCACCACCGTAACTCCATCATCAGCAGGTTTGGACGCCATGGTAACACAGCTCAAAGATCCAGGTCTGATGGGTAGAACCTGACCAGAACCATCCAACCACAACACAAAGTCTGGACACAACAGATGGAAACTATTAGAACTGTACTACTCCGTAGTACCAGGAAGTACTCAGTGTGTCATACCTGTGTAGTATCCTGGAGCAAGTACTTCATCTTGTTTGTAGTTTTGTTCTCCAACCAGCTGCCGCAGAGCTTCAGCGACCAGACCTTTATAACTGAGAGACAACTACTGGTTCACCACCTCAACCACACTGAAATGGACTACAGGTGTGAGTTACAAGTGTGAGTTACAGGTGTGTGGTACAGGTGTGTGTTACAGGTGTGTTTTACAAGTGTGAGTTACAGGTGTGAGTTACAGGTGTGAGTTACAGGGTGTGTGTACAGGTGTGTGTTACAGGTGTGAGTTACAGGTGTGAGTTACACAGGTGTGTGTTATGTGAGGTGTGTGTTACAGGTGTGAGTTACAGGTGTGTGTTACAGGTGTGAGTTACAGGTGTGTGTTAAAGGTGTGAGTTACAGGTGTGTGTTAAAGGTGTGAGTTACAGGTGTGTGTTACAGGTGTGTGTTACAGGTGTGTAGCAACCAATAACGTAATAAGGGCCAATAATGTAATAACGGCCAATAATGTAATAATTTAAATGTAATAAAACCAATAACGTAATAAATTGCCAATAATGTAATAAAGTTGTTGAGCCAATAACGTAATAACTTTTTGCCAATAACGTAATAACTTATTACGTTATTGGCTGGTTATTACGTTATTGGCCTTGCATTAAAAAAATCCTTTGATAATGTAATAACTGAACCAATAATGTAACAACTGAGGTATCACTTTATTTTATTTTCAATTTCTGGAGAGAAAGTGCCACAATTAGTCTTAATATTGCATCTTGCAACAGATATCCGGCCTTATGGATACACCTCCACCCTCAAACCCCCCTCCACAGGAGGCCTAAAGGAGCAATTAGGAATCAATTTGGATATATGTCACTCTTTGGGTTCCATTATAGTACCCTGTGTATCCAACTCTGTGACCATACAGACACTTTAAGAGGGTACATTGCAGTTTTCAGTATGGTATTGCAATTCACAGCCAGAGGGGCTAGGGGCTGCCGGAATGAGTCGTTAACTGACCAATGACAGCACTGCGATCTTCATTGGTCTTAGTTGCCTCGACGGACGACAAAATTTTTTGGAGGCACACGTCGGGCTACAAAGTGCTCTCTGTAGCCACAGAGAGCCTTCTCCATCGTCGCAAACCCTGTCAGAGAGCCTCTCTGTAGCCCGACCATGGTTGTATTATAAGACCTGGATAGAGCACCGCCCCTTTGGCTCTGTTCATTCCTATGGAGCTTACCCAGCACATATGCCAAAAAAGTTTTGCAGTAAGTGTTACTCCCATAAGGCCTTTCGGCTATGTGAACGAGCCGTCCTTCTCGACTTGCTTGGCACGTCCTTAAACAGCGAAAGGCATGATGAGAGTACGCTACTGACTTCATGTGAATACCGTTTGCACGTTTGCTTCGGGCTTTAAACCATGAATTTGTAAATGAATAATTTAATTATTCATTTAATTGACCGTAGCTATTAGTTTATATGTGTGTATGTATGATGATTAAAAAATCAATTCTATTGAATATTCCATGAATATGATTTTGGTCTCATTGCTATGCTTTGTATTTTGGTTTGAATTTCAAAGTTCACAATTCTAACTGTTGTTGTAGGTTGTTTACAAGGTGTGTGTGTTTGCCTGTGTCTCATTTGCATGTAAAGGGACCAGGCACAAAACCAAGCGTTCTGAAAGGGGCGGTTTTGGCAGGGTTATTGAACTGCTATGGTGCTTCATCCTTATGGTATTTTGACCAAAGCATGTCACAGACATGTTCATTAGGACACAAGGGAACTATTTTAACTTGGAGAAATAGGGTATAATATGTCCTTTAAGGCTAATTGTGGCACTTTCTCTCCAGAAATTGAAAATAAAATAAAGTGATACCTCAGTTATTACATTATTGGCTCAGTTATTACATTATCAAAGGATTTTTTTAATGCAAGGCCAATAACATAATAACCAGCAAATAACGCAATAAATTATGACGTTATTGGCAAAAAGTTATTACATTATTGGCTCAACAACTTTATTACATTATTGGCAATTTATTACGTTATTGGTTTTATTACATTTAAATTATTACGTTATTGGCCGTTATTACATTATTGGCCATTATTACGTTATCGGTTGCTAAAAGGTGTGAGTTACAGGTGTGTGTTAAAGGTGTGGGTTACAGGTGTGTGTTACAGGTGTTCATTATGTGTTAACGGTGTGAATTACAGGTGTGTGTTACAGGCAGTGTTGGGAGTAACGGCGTTTAAGTATAACGGCGTTACTAACAAAGTTATTTTTTCAGTAACAGAGTAATTAATCAGAGTAATCTGATGAATTACTTTTCCTATCGTTAACGCCGTTACCGTTACTGAGAATGTAAAGTGGTGCGTTACTTGTGTTACAATTCGGTTGAATGAAGTGCAGCGGTGTCGTGCTATCTGACAGCCACACATCAGCTGCCGGGAAAGAGCAGGGGTGGAGATGATTGATGAAGACACCGTTGCAAATGCGATGATGATAGGCTGGGTGGACGGGTGCCCTGCTCACGCTGTCTCACTGTACGCTCTAAGACAATGGCGACGAGCCGGGGAAGCGTAGCGTTTTTTAAGTGGAAATATCGACACTACTTCTCCCTTACCGAGGTAAAAGGAAAGAATGTATATGCAACGTGTGTTGTGACTTGTTATGTCATCAATAAATTCAGATATATGCAGTTTCCTTGGGAGCTTCTGCTAGCCACACTTTATTGTTTGTTTACATCCTAGCATGTCATGACGTACTTCCTATTTCCGGTGTATCAAAACAAAAGTCAGTAGCATTAAACATTACAATGTGCACTGGGGAAAAGGAGTTTGTCCACGTCAACCTCGAGCAACTCTAACTTAATGAAGCATTTGTGTGTATTGGTTTAGTACTTGAATGCAAAGTGTGTGAATATTGTTTATTTTCAATATTTAATTTTGTTACTTTACTGAATATTTAAGAGTTGGATACAGACACAGAGATTTGCACTACTGAAAGGACAAATGTTTCCTTTGTTTCTCTTTACCCAAGTTAACATTTGTGTGTCAATTGTGCCCTTAAATTCAAAGTTCAAATAATACCAAATGCTCTAAAATACTGTACATAGGGTTTTTATTCTTCATTCAGGTATTATAAACATCTTTGACATATAGGATGTTAAAGAATGTAATAGTGTTATAGAACATAAAAAATAATGTCAGTTAATTTGCTGAGTAACTAATTACTTTTTTAAAGTAAGATGCCCAACACTGGTTACAGGTGTGAATTACAGGTATGTGTTACAGGTGTGTGTTAAAGGTGTGTGTTACAGGTGTGTGTTTCAGGTGTGTGGTATAGGTGTGTATTACAGGTGTATTATAGGTGTATAACAGGTGTGTGCTACAGGTGCATTACAGGTGTGTGTTACAGGTGCGTTACAGGTGCATTACAGGTGTATTATAGATGTATAACAGGTGTGTGTTACAGGCAGGCATGGGCCAGTATGAGATTTTGACAGTATGATAACCTTAGGCAAAAATATCACGGTTTCACGGTATCATGATTACAGTCTTTTATTTTTAAACAATATATAGAACATGGATATTTGAAAATATTTATATGTATATGCTATTTACCATATCTGCCTCAGTAAAAAAAAAAAGTTACTATCATAGAGATAAAGAAAAATATATAGATATGGTAACTACCATCTGCCTCCCTAACAAGCTCATTTGACTAATGTGAGACGCTAATAAGCTCGTTTATTTCAAGATAACCTTAACTTTACCTTGAATTTTGCATTTCAAGACAACCTTAAATTTACCTTGAATTTCGCATACAGCGATGGGTGGTGCTCCTGTAGATGCGCTATTTTTTTTTAAGTATGGCCTTGTTGGGCTGCCACTATCCTCAAACATGTTTTGCACATCAGGCGACCCTCTTCCTCCAAGCCACGTCCGTCTAGCTTTTTACGGTAGCCGACTTGGTCCTTTTAGATGGGGGGAAAGTTCAGGGGGCTCGCCACCTTCAGCCATCATGCTGCCTGTTTGTCACTCACAGCAACCAAGTGCAAGGGGAGGGGCACTTTACGCTGCAGCTGCAAACAGCGTGAAGGTCTACTTTCTCTGACGAGACGTCACGTCACATTACAAAAAAATAAAAAATAAAAAAAACACACTCATACCGCAGTAACGGTATGACAAAATGTTTTTGTGGTTTTGAAACCGTGACTTTTTCATACCGTGGTATACCTTGAAACCGGTAACCGGCCCATGCCTAATTACAGGTGTATTACAGGTGTGTACAGTTACCTGTACTTGCGGTTGACCTCATCAGCAGTGAGGGCGTGGTCAAACATCAGGACCTTGTGGGCGTCCTGAAGGCGTGGCCCTGTGTATTCGTGGTACTCGAGCTCCACAGCAGCGTCCAGCAGAGACAGATACCTCCGAACGATCAGAGCGTAGGGACTGTCTGTGGACACAGAGATACTGGTTACTGCCTGAAGGTGGCGCTGTGGTTCTGTAGCATCTGATGTGGTACTGACTGGTAACGTTGCTGATAAAGGTGGAGGAGAAGACGCGGTGCAGCACTGGGCCAGGAAAGTGACCAAGCTGGAAGAGGGACATGAGGATGTTGACGGTGGCGAGAGGTGAGCTGAGAGCCTTCAGCTCCACCGCCTCCTCCAGTCGCGAGAAAAACTGCTGCTCGTTAGACGGACGGTAGCTCATCCTGCTGAACGGAAACACCAGCTTCTGGATCACCTGAGGACAGAAAGTCAGTCCGAGTCCTGCCCACCAAAACCAAAATCCCAAAACACCTGTCCTGTCCTCACCTTACTATCCAGATACTCTGCCTTCTTCACCAGGAAGTCTGCAATGGTGTCCAGCAGCTGTGTTTCTCTCAGCCGATGGCGCGCGATGTATTTGGCGATCAGTGCCATTGTGTATGGAGTGATGCTGTCCACCTTCTTTGGCAGCTCCTCTGACAGACAGCAGCAGGTCACATGGTCAAATTGTTCACCTGTGATGTCACTGGAGAGCATTGTGTTTAGTGGATGGAACCTTACCTGCCAGGCTGCTGATGAACTTCTCCTGTCGGTTCTGGTAAAACAGGTGAGAGCTGAAGATCAGCTCCAGACTTTTGTTGCTCGCCTCTCGAGCACATGCTGCCAACATCTCATCCAGCAGCGTCATCTCCTGGTCACGGACACCGCTGACACTCGCCAGAGTGTGTTTAACAAGACGCAGGATCTTCCTGTACAAGATACAGGCAGATGGTTACGCTGCGCTCACGTTTATCAGCAAACTGTCACAGTCTCTGAGGTCTTAAAACACCACTGTACATGCGAGCGTAGGGCTGTGATCAACCAAAGAAACTCTTGGTCGACTTAAGCCCTGAAGTTTCGAAAGCGTTTCGCATCACATGCACCTACGCAATGTCATAGCCCATGATTTCTGAAAATGTCAACTAGTGATATTAGCACACGAACTGTTGAGGAATATTTAGATGATTTGTGATTCAGATGACATGTCACAAACAGACTGCTGCTGTTGTTGTGGGTGAGTGCGCCTGCAGTTATAAAACGAATCAACGATTATTAGACTAAAACATTGAAATATTCAAATTTTGATATGATAATATACTCAAAAGGGACGGAGCAAGAGAACGCAGACAAGTTAGCTTAGCGTTTTTATTTATGATTTATGATATGTTTGTAGTTGAGCTGTGATATGAAAACTGTTGCTGACAAACTTTGCATTGAACTATTTTTGTAAAATGCTGCCACACTGTGATGTCTTTAAAATGGATGTTAGAGGACGACTGACTGTAGCCTAAAAAGAATCTTTAATCTATCTGTCTCTTGTGGGTTGGACTAATCCAAAATAGTGAAAACAAGGGGGGTGTTCTCTGAAGACACACTGTTACCTGTGAAACAGCGGTGCTCTGAAAACACCCCCACTAGCACTTGGTACATTCTTCCAAATGAAATCAAATCAACCACGGATTGTATGAAACACGGCAGAAAGTCGACCAATCAGAATTTGAGTCGAAACAGAACGTATCGATTCATAAATTGACCAGTCGACCGGGACTTTACAGCCCTACACGAGCGACTGTCCAACAGTGTCCAACACATGGGTGAGACCATGTGTGAGCAGTGTGAGAGGCAGCCAATCAAATCTCAGTGAAGCTGAAACGCATTAACATTAACATCAACAACATCAACGACATCAGCAACTCTTGTGACAAAGGTTGACTATGATTGACACAACTGTGAACTTCTGAAAGATGACATTAGCCACGCCCACCACCGAAAGTCTGTTACCTGTTGGCGAGCAGCTGTTCGGGGTTTGGAGGTGTGCTGTTATTAACGGCCACTTCCTGCTGCTGCTGCAGCAGACGCCACTTCAGTCTGTAATATGAGAGCAGCAGGAAGAGCGTCTGCGGGTGGCGCTCTCTCTCCAGGTTCTTCTCTAGGCCGGCGAGACAGGCTTCGGTCAGTGGGTGCTGACTGCCAGGGTGGAGCTTCATGCTGGAGCTGAACACCATGGACACATCCTTCTGGTTAAACTGGTTCAGTCTGGACTGAGACTCCGCTTCCAACACCTGGACCACCTGAGAGTCGCTGGGGAGACCTGAGGACACAGAAGACATGACGGAGGTGAGGAAAGGAAGAATCAGAGGACAGATGGGACAGGTGGACTGGTGTAAATGAGACACCCCGATACCTCATCCACTCACCGAGCGCTGCCACGGCGTACAGACAGTTGACGATGCTAAAGTTGTCAAATTTGGCGCAGTCGTTGATGATGGCGTCACAGAGTGTCTGAAAATCCTGATGCTCTAGAATCTGCCGGTCGTCACCGCCCTCAGCTCTGCCTCCTCCTGAAGCCTCAGAGTCGTCCCCTCCGTTGGGTGGTGATGGCAGGGCTTGCAGCAGCTGTCCGATCTTCTGCAGGGCGACAGGGTAGTGGTTGTGGGAGATCTTGGCCGGGTTCTGGGTGACCCAGCGCAGAACCTCGTCAGGACGCCGTGAACGCTCTATCAGTCGCTTCATGGTGAAGAACGTGTCGTAGCTCATCTTCTCGTGGATAAAGTTCCACGTCTTCTTCTTGCTGCCAGGGGCAGTGACCCCGGCCCCCGGAGCCCCGCCTCCATACACGTGGAAGTGGGTGTGGTGCTGGTAATGAGGGGTTAAAGGGGGCAAGGGCAGGTGGGCAGGTTGCTGGTGGGCGTGGTAGTGATGGTGGAAGTGTGCTCCTCGGTGGACATCTGGTCGTCCCTGGTAAAGATGGTAGGCTGCGGGAGGCGGGGCCAGGTGTGGGTGTTGGGAGTGAGGGGGGAGGGGTGCCTCCATCATAGCCAGTCCCGACCGTCTCCCCTGTTTGGCCCCACCTCCTGTCCCGCCCACTCCGGCTGCACCAGTTGTGCTGTAGAGGCGAGTAGCATACATGGTGATGGACCGAGCTGCAGGCTTGGGGCGGCAGGGAGGGTGGCGGTGAGCTTGGCTCAGGAGGCGCCACCCAGTGGACAAACACAGCATAATCCAAGAACCAGGACGCTTGAGGGTAACACTGTAGCGTTCCTACATCGAAGACAAAACAGAGACATCTCTAGACATCTATCTCTAGATTAATGTTGTTACGTTACATGACATCACAACGTTACATTACATCACAACATTACGTTACATCACAATGTGACATGAGTGTTTAAGTACATTAGTGTGAATGTACTGAGAAACTGGTCTAAACCAGTCACGCAAACATTAGTGACATCAAAAATATTATGTAATAAAGTGCCGTGATTCAGAGGTGACGTCATATCCACACACTTGCTATCTTCAGGCCCCGCCCCCCACCCTCACCTGACGACCTGCCAACTGACCTAGGCCCAAATGCTAGCATTAGCATCTAGCTGACATGTCACCCACTGTCATCATCGCACACAATCTACGTCTACCACGTCATCATGTCACAGATTGGTATGGTGACGTCATACTGTTGTCGACGTCCCTCCGTGTAGTTGGGGCAAAGTTCAAACGCCAATGCTGTCCGGCTTTCAATTAGCATCCCAGCTAACAGGGCTCGTGGAAATGTCAATAAATAGTGAAGCTAAGTCCTGTTAGCATGTTATAGTCCGTCTGTCCTTTCCCGACTGTTAGCTGTGTTAGCCGTGTTAGCAGTGAAGCGTCGTTTACCTCATCGCTCAGAAAAACCCACAGCTTCGCTCTGACGAAACTCGTAAGGCCGCAAACTGCGAGCTTCAGCCGGGACACAGGCAGCGCTCAGCGGCTTCATTCCTCTGCACAGCCCGTAGCCATCCTCTGCTACCCGGCATGCAACAGGAGCAGGAGAGGGGGCAGCGACACCTGGCGCCTGCCGTTGGTAACAACTGAAAGAGTTAATGGGCTGTGATAATGTGTTTATTGATGGTCAGTGGACGGATAATCCGCTAATAATTTATCTCCATAAATGTTAGTGAAGTTTAGAAGAGTTGTTTCACTTTGTTCATGGTACAAAAATCTACGTGTGAGGAAATTTCCTGGAGGAGAATTGAAGGATTGTTGCTCACACACCGCTGGGACGGCAGGGGACGCCGTCGCCTCCTTAAGGCTCTGAAGCAGACGACAGTAAAGAGACGAAGAAGCAGAGGACAGTAAAGATGGCGGCACGGACACAAACGCTGTGGTAGAGTTGTGTTTAAAGGCCGTTGGAGGCGTTTCTCTGCCGGACACTGTCACGATGGCGCACCGCTTCTTGCGGATGTCCGCGGGCTGTAGGAACATGTTCCGCCCGCTGCTGTCCTTCAATGCTTCCGCCAGAATGGTAGGTGGACAATGTTCTAACATGCTAACTGGGACAACAACGGTCACAAGTGGCCTGGACGGAGATCACGCTGAGCGACGTGTGTCCTATTTACCTGTGTGACCTATGTCACTGACGCAGTGCACTGTGACATCACACACAGCTGCTCTCTGTGTTGTTCTCTGACGTCAGCAATGTTGCATGTGTGTTGGTCAGGTGATGTTCTCGACCATGACTGGACAGGTTGGAGGTGGGAGCCTATTGAGCGACCTGCTGCGAGTGAGTCGCACGCTAAGCTCCAAACCCCCAAAAGGTACGAAGAGGTCATTGTACGTTAATGATGATGTCACGTGATTAACCCTAACCCTCGCTGACTTGTGTTTATTCTGCAGGATTCGAAAAATATTTCCCTGATGATCAAAAACCTGGAAATAAGTCTGTCACGAAAGGTACACAACTACTGACCCCTGCTGACCTCGACTGACCTCTAATTATACCTACTGACCTCTACTTACACACCTACTGATCCCTACTTAAACCTACTGACCTCTACTTAGACCTACTGACCCCTACTTACATCTACTGACTCCTACTGACCCCTACTGACCTCTACTTACACCTGCTGACCTCTACTGACCCCTACTTACACCTACTGACCTCTATTGACCCCTACTAACACCTACTGACCTCTACTAACCTCTACTGACCCTTACTGACCTCTACTGACTTCTACTTTCTCTCCCCCCTTTATGTCCCCCACCTCTCCGCTGTCCCCCATTTTCCTTTCACCCCTACTGGTCGAGGCAGATGACTGCACATCTCTGAGCCTGGTTCTGTCAGAGATTTCTTCCTGTTAAGAGGGAGTTTTTTCTCTCCACTGTTGCCTAGTGCTACTGACAACTTCTGACCTCTGCTGACCGCTACTGACACCCACTGACCCCTACTTACACCTACTGACCTCTACTTACACCTACTGACCCCTACTAACAGCAACTGACCCCTACTAACCTCTACTAACACCTACTGACCTCTACTTACACCTACTGCCCTACTAACACCAACCCCCTACTGACCCCTACTAACCTCTACTGACCCTACTAACACCTGCTGACCTCTACTGACCCCTACTTACACCTACTGACCCCTACTAACACCTACCAACCCCTACTGACCTCTACGTACACCTACTGACCTCTACTGACTTCTACTTTCTCCCTCCCCTTTCTGTCCCCCACCTCTCCGCTGTCCCCCATTTTCCTTTCACCCCTACCAGTCGAGGCAGATGACTGCACATCTCTGAGCCTGGTTCTGTCAGAGATTTCTTCCTGTTAAGAGACAGTTTTTTTTCTCCACTGATGCCTAGTGCGTGCTCATTGTGTGAACTTTTGGGGTTCTCTGCGCTCCTTGACGTTGTCTATGTACAGTGCCTCGAGATAATGTATTTTATGATTTGGTGTTATACAAATAAAATTTAATTGAATTGAATTACTGACACCTACTGATCTCTACTCACCTCTGCTGACTCCTACTGACCCCTACGGACACCTACTGACCTCTACTGACACCTATCTTGTCCTTTCAGGAGCTAAAGCAGCTGACACTCAGAAAAGTGCTGGAAAGTCAGGGGGAGGAGCATCAGGAGGAGGAAAACGAGGGGGACGAAAGGAGGAGTCTAACTGGTACAGCCGCATGCAGAAGGTCAGTGGTTGTCTGTGGGCGTGGCAGGTCTGTGTGTGGGCGTGGCAGGTTTGTGTGTGGGCGTGGCAGGTATGTATGTGTGTGTGGCTGTGACAGGTCTGTATGTGGGTGTGGCAGGTGTGGGCGTGACAGGTCTGTATGTGGGTGTGGCAGGTGTGTGTGACAGGTCTGTATGTGGGTGTGGCAAGTGTGTGGGCGTGGCAGGTCTGCATGTGGGTGTGGCAGGTATGTGAGTGTGGGTGTGACCTTTGATTTGTTTCCAGGGCGACGTTCCCTGGGACGATAAAGAATTCCGGATGTACCTCCTAGGCGGAGCTGCATTTTGGACCACTGTTTTGTATTTCTTATTCTTGAGGGATGGAGGTCGAGAGGTCACCTGGAAAGACTTTGTCAACAACTACCTGTCCAAAGGAGTGGTGAGGATACACCTGAACTCTGATGTCATACTGTGACATCATCACTGCCGGCCAATCAGAACCTGTGTCTCTGTGCGTCCCTCAGGTGGATCGACTGGAAGTTGTCAACAAGCGTTATGTCAAAGTGATTTTCTCTGCAGGGAAGACGCCGGTGGACGGGGTAAGTTAGAACAGACTCCTCCCCCTCTGTGATGTCACCGTGGTGTCTGTGTTGGTCATGTGATCTCGCTCTCTCTCGCTCTTCAGTACATCTGGTTCAACATAGGCAGCGTGGACACATTTGAGAGAAACCTAGAGACGGCGCAGTACGAGCTCGGTGTTGAGGGCGAGAACCGGCTGCCGGTGGTTTATTCCACGGAGAGTGATGGGTGGGTGATGACATCATCGCTCAGTGTGTGTGTCTGTGAGAGACTGATATTCTTCTTCTTTCCAGAACATTCCTACTGAGCATGCTCCCCACAGTGCTCATCATTGGCTTCCTGCTGTTCATGCTGCGGCGGGGGCCGGCGGGGGCGGGGCGTCCCGGCCGGGGAATGGGCGGACTCTTCAGTGTCAGTGAGACGACGGCAAAGATCCTGAAAGACGAGATTGATGTGAAGTTTAAGGACGTGGCGGGCTGCGAGGAGGCCAAACTGGAGATCATGGAGTTTGTCAACTTCCTGAAGAATCCCAAACAATACCAGGACCTGGGTGCCAAGATTCCCAAGGTGAGGCAGGTCACGCTCCCCATGTTCCTCCCACTTTCCAGACATTGCTCCCACGTTGTCGGCGTTGCTCTGGCGTTGTGGCCGTTGCTGTGACCTGAGCGTGTACTCTTGTCTGTTTGCAGGGCGCCATCTTGACCGGTCCTCCAGGAACAGGAAAGACTCTTCTGGCGAAAGCGACGGCAGGCGAAGCGAATGTCCCGTTCATCACAGTCAACGGCTCCGAGTTCCTGGAGATGTTTGTGGGTGTCGGCCCAGCCAGGGTGAGAGAGTGAACTTTGACACATGTTAGATTCATTAGTGGACGGGGACCTGCCCCCCCAATTGTTGCACCTCCCACTCTCACTTTTTCTCTGTCCCTGATGTAACTTCCTGTGCAGGTGAGAGATCTTTTTGTCATGGCGAGGAAGAATGCCCCCTGTATCCTCTTTATCGACGAGATCGACGCCGTTGGGCGGAAACGTGGTCGAGGGAACTTTGGAGGACAGAGCGAGCAGGAGAACACGCTGAACCAGCTGCTGGTGGAGATGGACGGTGGGCGGACACATCAAAGCCACGCCTCTAGAATGACACGTGTGAACGATAATTGATGAGGTCTCACACCTCTCTGCTCTTTAGGCTTCAACACAGCGACCAATGTGGTGGTTCTGGCGGGAACCAACAGACCTGACATTCTGGACCCAGCTCTGATGAGACCCGGACGCTTTGACAGGCAGATCTACATCGGTGAGAGTGCACAGAGGTCAAAGGTCAGGAGACATACCTGACCGGACAGTATCACCATCATGAAGTTGGATCTGGAGAGCAGTTGTTTAAATGATCACAACGTGGTTGTCCTTTACTGTCACATGACTTTGTGTCTCAGGTCCTCCTGACATCAAAGGTCGGGCATCCATCTTTAAAGTCCACCTGCGCCCTCTGAAGCTGGACGTCAACTTGGACAAAGACACTCTAGCCAAGAAGATGGCTGCCCTCACACCTGGATTCTCAGGTAAACCAAGGTCCTCCTCCCCCTCCTCCTCCTCCTCATCATCCTCCCCCTCCACCTTCTCCCTCTCATCATCCTCCCCCTCCACCTCCACCTTCTCCGCCTCATCATCCTCCTCACCTGCTTTGTGTCCACCAGGAGCCGACATCGCTAATGTCTGTAATGAGGCGGCTCTGATCGCTGCTCGTCACCTTTCAGACGCCATCGACCAGAAACACTTTGAACAGGCCATCGAAAGGGTCATAGGAGGTGAGTCCACAGAGAGAGGGACCAGAACCAGACATCAGTTTAGATTGAGACCAGACAGAGACAGACTATGACCACAACCAGACCAGAACCAATCCAGACTGAGACACAGTAAGGACAGTGATAATGTGGCTCTGGGGTTGAGAGGGGTCTAGCTGCAGACCTGCACTGTCAGGACTCTTTGTTGCAGACCTGCACTGTGAGGTCTCCTGCACTGTCAGGACCGGAAGTTGATTCGAAGCCTTTCAAAATAAAGGCGACCATACCGGAAGCATATATTCATTACATTCCATTACATTGTCATTTACATGTCATTTATCAGACGCTTTTATCCAAAGCGACTTACAAAAGTGCATTTAAACATTTGGGTACAAATAATCAGCCAGGAGTGAGTTGCAGTAATCCAAGCATGAGATGACAAGAGCCTGGACCAGAACCTGTGCCGCCTTCTGGGTTAGAAGAGGCCGTATCCTTCGGATGTTGTGCAACATGTATCTGCAAGATCTAGCTGTTGCAGCAATGTTGGCAGTGAGGGAGAGATGGTCATCAAGTGTCACACCCAGGTTCCTTGCGTATGAGAAGGAGTTACCACAGAGTTGTCGAGGGTGATGGTTAGGTCTGTGGTGGGAGAGCTTTTTCCTGGGAGAAAAAGAAATTCAGTCTTGTCGAGATTGAGTTTCAGGTGATGGTCAGACATCCACTGAGAGATGTCAGTCAGACAAGCGGTGATCCGTTCTGCTACCTGTGTGTCGGAGCTGGGAAAAGAGAGAATGAGTTGGGTGTCATCGGCGTAGCTGTGATAGGAAAAACCATGAGAGCGAATAACCAAACCAAGAGAGTTGGTGTATAGAGAGAAGAGGAGAGGGCCCAAGACAGAACCCTGAGGGACCCCAGTAGCTAGAGGACAGGGTTCCGACACGGATCCTCTCCAGGTTACTCTGTATGTTCGGTTTTGAAGATAGGACGAGAGTAGGGTAAGTGCAGAGCCTGAGACACCTAGTTCTTGAAGGGAGGAAGTAAGGATCTGGTGGTTAACTGTGTCAAACGCTGCAGAAAGGTCCAAGAGGATGAGCACAGAGGAGAGAGAGGCAGCCCTGGCAGTGTGGAGTTGCTCAGTGACAGCAAGAAGTGCAGTTGATTAAAGATAGCACGCTTTTTGGAGAGTTTTGGAGAGAAAAGGAAGAAGAGAGACAGGTCTGTAGTTACTTCAGACGGGTCAAGGGTGGGTTTTTTAAGAAGGGGGGTCACTCTGGCCTCTTTAAGAGAGTCCGGAAAGCAACCAGATGATAGAGATGTGTTAATGAGGTGGGTGAGGAAAGGAAGAAGATCAGAAGCAATTGACTGAAGAAGGTGAGAGGGGATAGGGTCAAGGGGGCAGGAGGTGGGGCGGGCAGAGGTTATTAGGGAAAGAACTTGATCCTGAGATAGAGGGGAAAAAGAGGATAGAGAAGAAGCTGAATGTGTGGTTGGTAGAGTGGTGAGATCAGGAGGTGGGGTTGAGAATAAAAATAATTCAAAAATAAATAATATTTGAATATTTTTTGAATTTTTTTTGGAATTTTTTTTGAAAATAAAAGCGAGCATACTTGAAGCAGAGATGGGTAACAGTCTAGTGACAACAACTTTGTGTCATACGAAGAAACAGAAACAGTCTTTATTCACTAGAACGTTATGTTGCACACTATATATTGTCCTGTAAAGTTATATTAATTTGAAAGAATCGGGTTTTGGACTTTTGGGTAGTTTTTAGCGTTGTTATCGTATGATAGGGCTCACTTAAATGTGCCATTTTCCTACTCAAAGACCAAGAAAACTGAGTTATATCATATAATTTTTATATCATTTTGTTTGACTTATTACGACATTATTTGTCGTAATAAATAATATGAGATATGAGATGCATATTTCGATCTTAACTACCGGCACTACGCCGAAAGCGGAATGGGTGCAGGCGAATCAACACTTGTTTGCAGCCAGAGTGGAGATGCCTTAGATTTTGAACATGAACAGCACCCAAACTGAGGAGGCTGCGCAGGAAATTGGAAAGCTGTTTGACACCATGGATCCGAATGAGGAAGAGAAAGAATTAATTCTTGAGCCTTTTAAATTTATTTTTTACCAGATTGAAGATATGTGGCTCTTCTGTGAAGAGATTATGGACAAACGAGGGTACTTGGCGTACTGTGAGTACAAAGAGTAGAAAGAAAAAAAATTCAAAAGTTAAAATTGTGGAAAAAGTTGTTGTTGTTGTTGTTGTTGTTGTTAAATACTAATAATTAAAATCATTAAAAAAACTGCTTAGAAGATATTGGTTATCTGGGTCATGTAACTAGGTATTCAGTAATTCACTTTGAATACACAAAGCTAAGTTCATTTAAATCATCAACCCTCACACCCTCCATGTGGTCCAACAGCACAAGGTAAGAACGTAGCACAAACAATATTAAGCAATTATTAAATGAATTATGAGGTGTTATAATTGCAAACAAACATAAGATATGCCTATATAAAAAAAATAAGTAAATCAATATGTAAATGGATCCAGCAGTGCAGGGGGCTAAATTTTCAATGATAAATAATGGTATGAAAGAACAGTCAGCAATAGGTTGGAGTGTAGATGCATTATGCCATCACACATTAAGGTGTATTTACAGAGATGTATTGTTTCAATATGAATTTGTAGTGCAGACTAAGCTAACAGCTGTCCTTTTTGTGAATTATATAAAATTAAAATATTGCATGTTTTGAGTAGGCTAATAATGTTTATAGGGGATCATAACAATAGCTGTACATCTAGTTTGCACTGATTATCTGTAGAATAACCCAAGAAGTGGTCATAACGTTTTGTATTTTCTTTTTCTTATATATAATATTTTGTTCGTTTTTTATCTTGACATTTTCCTGAGTTTTTTCACCTTATACAGTTGAACTAGAAAGATATACAAGTTTTTTTTTAAATCTCTTTCATTAAACACATGGATACACATAAACATATTTACATTGTAAACATAAAATAAAGATCCAAGAAACATTGGGAACGAAAAATACGTGTTTCCGGTATGGTCGCTTTTATTTTGAAAGGCTTCGAATCAACTTCCGGTCCTGACAGTGCAGGAGACCTCACAGTGCAGGTCTGCAACGAAGGGTCCTGACAGTGCAGGTCTGCAGCCAGACTGTCTTGCTGGGGTTAGACCTAGGGGTTAGGTTTTACTGTAAATACCTTGGTCTGAGCTCTCATTTGGCCATGTGTGTTCATGTTTGAGGTCTGGAGAAGAAGACCCAGGTCCTGCAGCCGGAGGAGAAGAAGATTGTGGCGTATCATGAAGCCGGTCATGCTGTGGCTGGATGGTTTCTGGAGCACGCTGACCCTCTGCTGAAGGTCACACTCATGACTCTTGTCCATTATGTAGTTCTAGGTCTAGCTCGCGACACTAACACAACCTGCTTCTCGGTCTGTGGATGCACAGCAGCCTGTTTTTTTTTGCTGTAACACTGTTGCCAGTTTTTAAAAATGGTGGCTTTGATTCTTGTGTCGTGACTCTTCAGTGACAGCGCTCTCTGACCAATGAGAGACCATCAGTCTGTTGACGTCACAGTTTAGTATTGGCTAAAGGTGGAAGTCAAACAACAGCTACCAGGTTCTGTCACTGATGGAGGGGAAAGAAAACCCAGTAGAGTTAGGATTAGTCCATGACTGTGGTCTGAGCACTGATGAACACAGAACCTTAAACTAGGAAGATGTGATTGTGTGATTGATTTGTTCTCTTTTGTCCATAATCTGCACGATATTCTGTGAAACCTTTGACACCAACAAGACCAAGACCAAAGGATTCCTGAGACCTTTAGGGACTCGCATATCATGACCAAGGCGGGGCCTTTCTGTATGTTAGACATGTCTTAGTCTTGGTCTCATAAACATGGTCTTGATGACTTCCTCCTCTGGCTCAGGTGTCCATCATTCCCAGAGGGAAAGGTCTGGGTTACGCTCAGTACCTGCCCAAAGAGCAGTACCTGTACACTAAAGAGCAGCTGCTTGACCGCATGTGCATGACTCTGGGAGGACGTGTCTCTGAGGAGATCTTCTTTGGAAGGATCACCACTGGAGCTCAGGATGACCTCCGAAAGGTCACCCAAAGTGCCTACGCTCAGGTCAGAGGTCACAGGCTTCAGAGTTTGTCCACATTGTCTTCTGTGTCGAGGTTCCTGTCCTGACCTCCTGTGTTTCTGCTGCAGATCGTGCAGTTCGGGATGAACGCGAAGGTCGGTCAGGTGTCCTTTGACCTGCCCCGTCAGGGCGAGATGGTTCTGGAGAAACCGTACAGTGAAGCTACGGCTCGTCTCATCGACACTGAGGTCAGAACCCTCATCGGCGAGGCGTACCAGAGAACCCGACGACTGCTGAATGACAGGAAGGACGACGTTGAGAAGGTATCAACGTTTACTCTCCACGCCCTCTGCTGGACAAGCAGGGAAGCGTGTTCTGAACCTCTGTAGAACCTGTTTCTGATCGTCTATTTTTACAAGGACCCAAACATCATCACATCAAGTCTAATTTACTATTACGGTTAGGGCTGAGTGTCAGTCAAAGATTTTTGATACCAGGTAGTATCGAAGCATTTCGATCGCTACCATAAAAGAACCGAAGTTCGGTACCCAGCCCGAATTACCATTACTATTCTAATTTACTATTCTATAACTTTGTATGCTATAGTTATAAAAGTAATGAAGGTAGTAGACTGTTTCTGTTTGTCTTCACTGTTGTTTCACTTAGAACCCAGTTCAGGTCTAGAGCAGAACTTTAGAACCAGGATTTACAGTTAAAAAGTCTTTGCTTTAATCTAGAACCAGCTCTGATGTGAGTAAACCTCTTAAACCTTTAAAGTCTCCTGTGATCCACGGTTAAGTCACATTTATGGTCTGTGTTCCCGCGCTGTTCTCCAGGTGGCACTGCGGCTCCTGGATAAGGAGGTTCTGGATAAGAATGACATGGTGGAGCTGCTGGGGAAACGTCCGTTTGCTGAGAAGTCGACTTATGAGGAGTTTGTGGAGGGAACTGGAGGCGAGGACGAGGACACCACACTGCCAGACGGTCTGAAAGACTGGAACCAGGAGAGGAAGGACAAGGGGGAGAGCCAGGATGAACAGGTGGCTCGTCAGATCTCTGGAGGAATGCCCTTCTAGAAGCTTCTTTATCATCTGCATCTCCAGAGTAAGAGTTCTGCATTAAACCTTCACCCAAGGAACTTCTGACTGTTTTTGTGGGACATCTGGATTCTGAGCCACCTCATTCCCATCAGTGAGGCGTAGAACCTCCTCCTCTAACACCAAACATGGAAGCTCCACCCACAGAAATGTGTCTCACAGTTCCTCGCTATCCAACATCCGACTCCGAGTCAAACCAAGACACTGTTGTTCTGTGCATGTTCTGGTGCTGCTCTGAACAGGACTGGGTTCTATGTTGCAGAACTGCTCTGAGCTGGAGAACTGTTCTCAGAGTAGAACCGGTGTCAAGGACTCGGTAGAACTTGTAGTTCTGGTTCTGTGTCCGTCATTGACCTCAGATCTGCTCAGAAGAACCTTCAGCTCATGGAAGAACTGGCCTGAATGATTGATCCAGAAAATTTTGAATATTGATGGTGAGAGGAGTGATCGATCACTTCTGGATTATTTGTGTAAATGTTTGTTTTAATAAAGTCTGAAAAACAGCAACAGCTTTATTTATAAACCACTTGCAAACAAACCTTCGTCTTCTCTACTGGTTCTGGTTTCTCTGAGGTGATCCAGATCCTCTGTGATTGGCTGGTGGTGGTGGGCGGAGCTACAAACCAAAACAAACCATTTGTGGCTCAAGGCTGTCAGTGTCTCTGTGTCCAAGTGTCTCTGTCTCTCCACTGGACACTTGGAGACAGAAGTCTTCTACAGGGACAGCTAAACTTTGCCCTCTACAGTTCAAGTCATGAATCACACTTCTGACTGTTGGTTTTACTCTTCATCAGCAGAAACATCAGATATATTTAAATTTCAGTCAGTTCTACTTTTTTGTACCAGTAGTTTTAAGATTATTTATTAGTTTTGAGACAGTTATTATTATTGTTATTTAAATGTTTCATATAATACTTCATAACATACATTATCTCAAGGCACTGTAGATAATGTATGTTAATAATAAAGAACACCCTTACATACTTCAGAAATGGCCCGGGTCTTTTACTTTGAAACCTGCTCCCAGAGGAAGTGACGTAGGTGGTGACGCTGTTTCCGCTGCTCACAGCGACTCAAACGTCCAAAACAATCGATTATTGATTAGTATCGAGGAGGATCAGCTGAATGGCGGTGACGGTTTCTGCGGTAAGATCGAAAACTCACCAGCTGTTCGCATGCTGTGCTAACGTGCTAAGCTAATGTGTTGAGCTAATGCTAAGCATCAATCCAAATGATCAGCTGATCAAAGCTCGTCGATACGAGGGGAGGAGCTACGATAAAACTGTATGTGTGTGAAATTAGAATTATAAATATAATCTTATCTTATAATCAAATTTAATGAGATTATATTTAGAAAGTTTTTGTCACATTGAAGTGATTTTTACTAAAACATATATGTATGTATACACATATATATGAGTATGTATACATAGATATGTGTGTGTATATATTATATACACACATATATGTGTATGTATACACACATATATACACATATATGTCTATGTGTATGTGTGTGTATATATTATATATGTGTGTGTGTGTGTATACATACACATATATATGTGTATATATGTGTACATATATAGGTTGCATTAGTTTTGCTCACAGGATGAGTTTGTTTGTTTACAGGGTGCATTTGTTTTGTTCACAGGGTGAGTTTGTTTGTCCACAGGGTGCGTATGTTTTGTTCACATGGTGCGTTTGTTTTGTTCACATGGTGCCTTTGTTTTGTTCACAGGTTGAGTTTGTTTTGTTCACAGGGTGCATTTGTTTTGTTCACACGGTGTGTTTGTTTTGTTCACAGGGTGCGTTTATTTTGTTCACATGGTGCGTTTGTTTTGTTCACAGGATGAGTTTGTTTGTTCACATGGTGCATTTGTTTTGTTCACAGGGTGAGTTTGTTTGTTCACAGGGTGCATCTGTTTTGTTCACAGGGTGAGTTTGTCTGTTCACAGGGTGCGTTTCTTTTGTTCACACAGTGTGTTTGTTTTGTTCACACAGTGCATTTGTTTTGTTCACATGGTGCGTTTGTTTTGTTAACAGGATGAGTTTGTTTGTTCACACGGTGCGTTTCTTTTTTTCACAGGTTGTGTCAACTCTCATCATGGAGAATGGACAGAGCACCACCAGCAAGCTGGGCCTGCCACCACTCACCCCCAGCCAGCAGGAGGCGCTGCAGAAGGTCACTGATGCTCAGTTCACATGAAATCTGACCCAAATAAAGATGCATCGCCCCCTGGTGGCTGCTTCATTATTATAGGTCTTAAGCCATGCAAGTGTTGACACAGGAGGCTTGTGATCTTTGATCAGTTATTGATGATGACAACTCACTAATCAGTCACAACTGTGACTAATTAGTGATTGGTCAGCAGGTTGTGTGGGCGGGCCCTCATCAGTCATTGGTCTGAACCTGGGTCTACTCTGAGCTGTGATTGGCTGTTTCCTTTGTGCAGGCGAAGAAGTATGCCATGGAGCAGAGCATAAGGAGCGTCCTGGTCAAACAGACGCTGGCTCAACAGCAGCAGCTTAACAGCCTGCAGGTAAGCCTGAGCCCAGGTTTAATCTGGTTTAACTTTGATTTTAGACTCTGGTCTACCTCTTGTTAGTCTCAGGTTTAACTCTGGTTTTAGACTCTGGTTTAACTCTGGTTTCAGACTCTGGTTTATCTCGCATTAGTCTCACATTCAACTCTGGTTTAATTCTGGTTTAACTCTGGTTAGTTTCAGGTTGGTCTCAGGTTTAACTCGGGTTTTAGACTCTGGTTTCAGACTCTGGTTTCAGACTCTGGTTTCACTCTGATTAGTCTCACATTCAACTCTGGTTTTAGACTGGTTAGTCACTGGTTTAACTCTGGTTTTAGACTCTGGTTTAACTCTGGTTTCAGACTCTGGTTTAACTCACATTAGTCTCACATTCAACTCAGGTCTACCTCTAGTTTAACTCTGGTTTTAGACTCTGGATTAACTCTGGATAGTCTCAGGTATAACTCTGGTTAGTCTCAGTGTTGGAGCTATTTATTTATTGTTAGTATTTAGTGCTGTTTAGTTTAGTATTTTGTTTAGTGAGTATTTAGTTTTGGTTATTCTTAATTATCTTTAATCAATTTATTTGATTTAATTATAATTATCTTTTTTATTAGTATTCTAGTTTATTATTTGTGTTTTAGTTTCATTTGGGCACGTTAGAGTGGGACCTGAGGCTATATAGGTAGGCTGTCGGTAAGGGACCAGCATGCACCTGGGTGGAATGATGTTTTTTTACCGCTGAGCGGGAGAAGCATGGGACTTTTGTTCTTTGTTTGCCTGCACTTTTGGTTAAATAAACCACCTTTTTGTTGACTTTGGATATTCGTTTGGACCTCGTGTTTTTTTCGATGCGAGTACACCACAACCCATGGAGCATCAGTGACCTTTTTGATTGGGATAATTTGAAGTTTGATTTGATTTTCATTTGTTACATTAAGTAAAAAACCCTTCCCTTGGACTCAAAAGAAATAAGTACCACTGGACTTGTTGCATCGTGCGCATCATGGACGAATGGAAATCAGAGATTGTTTAATCACCTTTTGGACTCAGGCACGGCGAACACGCTGCTTCTGGCCCAGATCAACAAGACGTTCATCCTTCTCAAAAAAGCTGGTATGTGATCTAACTGTAAAAAGCTGTAATGGAAAACGGCCAAACGAGTGGAGTCTGACACAGTATTTCACAATGCATGGAATTCAATGAATGGTTGGATCGCTACATGTCTACCTTAACGCACGGCCACGGCGCATCCATTCATTCTTAAAAAGCCGATTGCTGTGTGTGTTTGTTTGATGAAGAGGATCTGTTGGTCAATAATAATCACGCGCAAAGCTTGCTCTTGTGTGTGTTTGTGGAATGTCATTGGTGTGTAAAAAAGGAAAGAAAACAATCAAACGAAACGGAAGAAATGTCTGATGTTTCTGCAAAGGACACTGAGGAGCCGTCATCAAAAAGGATTGGTAAAATGTCTTCTAAAGGTCTGGAATACAGTGTGAGAAGGTATCAGGAAAAAAGACGTGCAAAATGCAAACAAGCAAAAGAATGAGTGTGTTAATGGCATCAAACCAAAACGTTGATTCTGTAAAGAACAAGTTTGCTGTGTTCATGCAATGTTATCAAGATGCAAATGACACGCATAAGTCTTTTATGAGTCTACCTTTACCCAAAGATGAAATTGAAAGACAAAGTAAATACTTCCTGGAAAAAATGACAGTGTTCTGTGATTTCATTGACAGCGTAAAGGGCTGGCTCTGTGACACGGGTCATCCATATGTTGAACCAAATAAAGATGACCCTGAGTATCAGTGTGTTGCTGATGGAATAAATCCTGAAGGTAGCGCCTCTAATGTTTCAAGTGTAGAAGCAAGCTGTCTAAGATCACACTCTCGAGTATCACAGACTTCATCCACATCATCTGCATGCATTAAAGGAGACATATTATACCCTATTTCCCCCATTAAAATAGTTTCCTGGTGTCCTAATGAACATGTCAGTGACATGCTTTGGTCAAAATACCATAAGGATGAAGCATCATAGCAGTTCAATAACCCTGCTAAACCCGCCCCTTTCAGAACGCTCAGTTTTCGTGCATGGTCCCTTTATATGCAAATGAGACACAGGCAAACACACACCCACTTCTTCCAGGGGGTTTCTGATTTGTCCTCTTTACAGCGCTCACTCGCTCAGCTTCTGTTCCCTCTGCTCCATTCCTCTCCCCCTCCCTCCACTAGTTCTCTGACAATATCAACATGGCAGCATGCGCAGAAAACAGTGAGAGTGCCATCACAGGAAGAGACGTCCTACATAAGGATCGAGCCGAACAGTGCCGAACTGTAAATCAGTTAAAAACACTTAGGGACAGCACCGCTGATAGCCACCGCTGATCGCCAGCAGCGAGCTGCATAAACTGCCGCTGTATGTGACTGTATCAGACCGGTGACGGTATGCTCCAGAGCTGGCCATCAGTCACATACAGCAGCAGTTTAGGCAGCTCGCCACTCGCCGCTGGCGATCAGCGGTGCTGTCCCTATGTCTTTTTAACTGATTTTCACAGAGAGTGCAGGACCTTTTCTTAACAATGTGTGTGTTTGTATGTCGGTGAAATACGGTCGCTGACTAAATACAGCGACCGCTGGCCGCAGTCTGATGTGAAGTGGTGAGAACACACGAACACACGTTTGCTGACTTTATCCGGCACATTAGCTTCATATATAAAAAGGCTGGAAGTTTGTGTAAAACACAGTGCTCCACTGTGCAGCACACTTGTCCCTCCGTGTTGACATAATACCGCTCTTCCTCCCTCGCCTGCACTCTCGCAGGGACAAGGTGGAGCTACGGTGGAGCTCTCGAAGTAAACTTACTGGTGGGGTGGTTACATTTGCGGTGAAATGCGCATGCTGCCGTCATAAGTGGAGGGAATTCAACATCGAGTGTTTTATCGCCTATACCTACACTAAGGCGGACCACGAAAACATGAGTATTCTTTTTCTATACTTTGGCGACTGGTGGGGCCTCCAGAGTTCAATATAAGTATTGAAATGGTTAAAAAGTTGATTTTGCATAATATGTCCCCTTTAAAGCGGAGGCTGATAAGGCGGCGCTTCTGGAGCGCATCGCAGGAAAACTTGAGCTTGAAACGGAACTGGCAGCAATGAAGGCAAAGCTTCAAGTGTTGGAAATCAGTTCACAGTGTGACTCAAAACATTCAAATGGCATGAACTCTTATTTTGAAAGGAACAACTCTCATGGCACGAGTGAATTAAATCCCCATGCCAACACCTTTGTGCCTGACAAAATGGATAAAAAGGTTCATGCTCCTGGTTTGTCTGCTGAACTACAACCACCAGTTGTTAAGCCGAAACAAAGGCACATGAAACAAATGCATGAAAAGACATTAAAGGTTGATGCTCCAGTTCATGTGATACAAACTGTAAATAGAACTCAAATGGGACAAGCTCACCATCAAACCGCTCTGACAGACAGTTATCAAAATGACATTGTGAACATCATGCAGAGACAAAATGACATTGCTACTTTGCTTGCTCAACAAAATCTGTGCTCTAACCTTCCACCTAGGAATATTCCTGTTTTTGATGGAGACCCACTCCAATACAGGTCTTTTATTAGAGCTTTTGAAAATGGAGTGGAGGAGAAAGCACACAATTGGAGTGACTGTTTGCACTTTCTTGAACAGTACACCAGGGGACAGCCAAAAGACCTGGTGCACAGTTGTCAGCACTTGCCCTCAGAGCAGGGATACCACCGAGCCAAGAGTCTTCTTATGGAACACTTTGGAAATGAACACAAAATTGCAGCTGCATACATGGAAAAAATACATACCTGGACACCTGTAAAAAGTGAAGACATTAAAGGGTTGCAATCATTCTCTTTGTTTTTACGTGGATGTTCAAATTTAACAGAGCAACTGGACTTACCATCTTCAAGAAATGCTGGTTAAACAGTTTAACCATGATTTTAATGAGAGGTCATCATATGAACAGTTTGAAATGTCCACAGAGGATGTCAAGTTTATGAATGTTATGAACAACACCACAAAGTTGATTGAAAGCCATTACTGCATTGACTTACCATTCAGACAGGAAAACCCTCTCTTGCCAAATAATCGTCATGTTGCAGAACATTGCCTCCAGAGCCTGAAAAGAAAGTTTGCCAAGAATGGTCAATTTAAGGAAGAATATGTCACGTTTTTAAACAACATGCTGGCTCAAGGTTATGCTGAAGTGGTGCCTTCTGATCAACTTCAACAGAGTGATGGAAGTATATGGTACATCCCTCATCACAGGGTTTATCATCCCAGAAAAGGCAAGCTGCGAGTTGTTTTTGACTGTGGATCAGCATACAAAGGGACTTCACTGAACTGTCAGCTTTTGCAGGGTCCTGATTTGACCAACTCTCTTGTTGGAGTCCTTGTTCGATTTAGACAAGAGCCCGTTGCAGTAATGGCCGACATCCAAGCAATGTATCACCAAGTTCATGTTTCTGAAAAGCACATCAACTTTCTCCGCTTTCTCTGGTGGCCTGGGGGAGATGTTTCACAGGCTCCACTGGAACATCGCATGACAGTCCACTTGTTTGGAGCTGTGTCATCACCAAGCTGTGCAAATTATGCATTGAGGAGAACAGCAGATGATAATGCCCAACATTTCCCTCATGAAGTGGTTAATACAGTGAAGTGTAACTTTTATGTCGACGACTGCTTGAAATCAGTGGCCTCAGAGGAGAAGGCAGTGCAGTTAAAGATGTAACTGCGCTCTGTCAGAAAGGAGGATTTAACCTTTCAAAGTGGATCAGCAACAGCCGAACAGTGCTGCTGTCAATTGCTGAAGACTGCAGAGCAAAGGAAGTGATGGCGCTGGATTTGGACCAGCTTCCAATGAAGCGAGCATTGGGGCTACAGTGGTGCATTGAAACTGACAAGTTCAATCACAGTACAAGAACAGCCACAGACTAGAAGAGGCATTTTGTCAGTGGTCAGCTCCCTTTATGACCCCCTAGGTTTTGGCTCCATTCGCCAATCATGCCACCAGGACTGTTTGATCACAGTGATCTGTACATCAGGAAAAGGTGGAGGCAAATAAAGTACATGGCAGAACTTTTTTGGAAGAGATGGATTTCTGAATACTTACCATTGATGCAAGAGAGACAGAAATGGACAAGACCAAGGAGACGCTGCAGCTCCAAGAGGATCTTGGATGATGGGGAAAATCTTGGATGTGAGAGAAGATGCAAAGTGCCTGGTGCGTTCTGTGCGCCTTCGGACCAGGACCAGCATTCTGGAGAGGCCTGTGATGAAGCTCTGCCTGCTGTTGGAAGCAAGAATGTCACACCATGGACTCTCTTTTTTTTCTCTCTCTCTCTCTGGTTAAATAAACCACCTTTTTGTTGACTTTGGATATTCGTTTGGACCTCATGTTTTTTCCGACGCGAGAACACCACAACCCATGGTGCATCAGTGGCCTTTTTGATTGGGATAATTTGAAGTTTGATTTGATTTTCATTTGTTTGACAAACGGCTACTACACTCAGGTTTAACTCTGGTTTAACGCAGGTCTAACTCAGGTCTATATCCGGTTAGTCTCAGGTGCAACTCTTGTTTAGCTCCGGTTAGTCTCAGGTCTACCTCTGGTTTAACTCTGGTTAGTCTTAGGTCTAACTCTGGTTTATCTCTGGTTAGTCTCAGGTCTAACTCGAGTTTAACTCTGGTTAGTCTTAGGTCTAACTCTAGTTTAACTCTGGTTAGTCTCAGGCCTAACTCTGGTTTAGCTCTGGTTAATCTCAGGTCTAACTCTAGTTTAACTCTGGTTTTAGACTCTGGTTTAACTCTGGTTAGTCTCAGGTCTAACTCTAATTTAACTCTGGTTAGTCTTAGGTCTAACTCTAGTTTAACTCTGGTTAGTCTCAGGTCTAACTCTGGTTTGTGGGGTGGAGTGTGGGGTGGAGTGGCTCAGTGCTTAAGACCCTACCCTGTGTGCGAAAGACATAATGGTCGCAAGTTCCATCCCACCCCTGGCTGATTGTACTTAATTCCATTGTAAGTCGCTTTGGATAAAAGTGTCTGCTAAATGACATGTAATGTAATGTAATGTTATGGTTTAGCTCTGGCTAATCTAAGGTTTAACTCTTGTTTTAGACTCTGGTTTAACTCTGGTTTAACTCTGGTTAGTCTCAGGTTTAACTCAGGTCTACCTCTGGTTAATCTCAGGTCTAACTCAAGTTTAACTCTTGTTTTAGACTCTGGTTTGTCTCAGGTTTAACTCTGGTTTAATTCTGGTTTAACTCTGGTTTGTCTCAGGTTTAACTCTGGTTTAATTCTGGTTTAACTCTGGTTAGTCCCAGGTTTAACTCAGGTCTACCTCTGGTTTTACACTCTGGTTTAACTCAGGTCTAACTCAGGTCTAAATCCGGTTAGTCACAGGTTTAACTCTGGTTAGTCTCAGGTTTAACTCTAGTTTAATTCTGGTTAGTCTTAGGTCTAACTGGTTTAGCTCTGGTTTTAGTCTCAGGTTTAACTCTGGTTAGTCTCAGGTCTAAATCGGTTTTAACTCTGGTTTTAGTCTCTGGTTAGTCTCTGGTTAGTCTCTGGTTTTAGTCTCAGGTTTATCTCTGGTTAGTCTCAGGTCTATCTTTAGTTAGCTCTGCTTAGTCTCAGTTGTAACTCTAGTTTAACTCTGGTTAGTCTCAGGTCTAACTCTCGTTTAACTCTGGTTAGTCTCAGGTCTAACTCTAGTTTGGCTGTGCTTAATCTCCAGTCTAACTCTAGTTTAACTCTGGTTAGTCTCAGGTCTAACCCGGGTCTAACTCTGGTTGAACTGTTGTTTTTAGAGTCTAAGTAACTTGTCCTCTCTGTCTCAGATGGCGTCCTTGTCGATGGGTCTTGGAGACGCTCTATCTCCGCTGCAGTCGGTGAGTGTTTTTTTCTATTGGAGCGAGCTTTAGATCAGCTGACCTTTGACCTGTGGCTTGGTGTGTGTTTAGGTGGCAGCGCAGCGTCAGAGAGCTCTGGCCATCATGTGTCGAGTTTACGTCGGCTCCATCTACTACGAGCTCGGGGAGGAAACCATCAGACAGGCCTTCGCTCCGTTTGGACCAATCAGAAGCATTGACATGTCCTTTGACTCAGTGACCATGAAACACAAGGTGTGTGTGTTTGCACGTGTGTGTGTGCATGCATGTGTGTTTGCATGCATGTGTGTGTGTGTGTGTGTGTGTGTTCTGTCCTCACGTGTTTGTCTCTTTAGGGTTTTGCTTTCGTGGAGTACGAGGTTCCTGAAGCTGCTCAACTCGCTCTGGAACAGATGAACTCTGTCGTCCTCGGAGGGAGAAACATCAAGGTACAATATAGACCAGTCCAGACCTATACAGACCAGCACTGACAGTTCAGTCCAGATCAGTAAAGACAGGTACAGATCAGTACAGACAGGTACAGATCAGTACAGATCAGTACAGATCAGTACAGACCAGTACAGATCAGTACAGACAGGTACAGATCAGTACAGATCAGTACAGACAGTACAGACAGTACAGACAGTACAGAGAGGTACAGACAGTACACATCAGTACAGACAGTACAGGTCAGTACAGACAATACAGCTCAGTACAGATCAGTACAGATCAGTACAGACAGTACAGACAGGTACACATCAGTACGGACAGTACTGGTCAGCACAGACAGTACAGCTCAGTACAGACAGTTACAGACCAGTACAGACAGTACAGACAGGTACTGTCAGTACTGTCTGTACTGATCTGTACCTGTCTGTACTGATCTGTACTGAATGTGTCTCTGTGTCTGTAGGTTGGAAGGCCCAGTAACATTGGACAGGCTCAGCCAATCATTGACCAGCTGGCAGAAGAAGCTCGCGCCTTCAACAGAATCTATATTGCATCGCTTCACTCCGACCTCTCAGACGACGACATCAAGAGCGTTTTCGAGGCTTTTGGGAAAATTAAGTCATGTGTTTTGGCCCGAGAACAAATGACAGGACGACACAAAGGCTATGGCTTCATTGGTGGGTCACAACAGGGAAGTCATGTGACATAAATATGATGAAATATGACATGAATTGATGACTCATGATGACACCTGCTGACTCATGCTGACTCATGATTACACCTGCTGACTCATGATGACACCTACTGACTCAGGATGACACCTGCTGACTCATGATGACATCTGCTGACTCGTGATGACACTTGCTGACTGATGACACCTGCTGACTCGTGATGACATCTGCTGACTGTGATGACACCTGCTGACTCGTGATGACACCTGCTGACTCATGATGACACCTGCTGACTCATGATGATGCTGACTCATGATGATGCTGACTCCTGATGACACCTGCTGACTCCTGATGACACCTGCTGATGCTGACTCGTGATGACACCTGCTGACTCCTGATGACACCTGCTGGATCATGATGATGCTGACTCATGATGACACCTGCTGACTCGTGATGACACCTGCTGACTCAGCTGTTGTTCTTCTCAGAGTATGAAAGGCCTCAGTCATCTCAGGATGCCGTTGCCTCCATGAACTTGTTTGACCTCGGTGGTCAGTATCTAAGGGTCGGGAAGGCTGTGACTCCACCCATTCCTCTCTTAACACCAACGCCCCCTGCAGGACTCCCAACTGCTTTGACTAAAACCACTGCTCAGGTAAGCCCCACCTCCTTTTGTCCTGGTCCTAAGATCACCTGCATTTGGAAAGAGAGTGTCTCAGTGGGTCAAAGGTCTCCAGTGTGATGCAGCTGACAGAGGTCAGAGGTGACTGCACTAGAATAAGATCTTCCCCTGGTCTTTCCTCGGACCTGATAGTTGATGACTACATATACATATATACATACACGTATATACTGTGTGGTGTGTTCAGGACACTGTGGGTGCCTCGATCCTCGGAGCTCTGGCTGGAATCCCTCAGGCTGTCATGGCCGCCCAGGCTCCAAGTGTCATCACAGGTGAGAACACCAACACTCAAATAAACTCCACCCCCATATCACCAGGATCTCCTACTGTCCAATCACATCACAGCACAGTGTCACTGTGGAGCCGACGGCTGTGAAACTGCAGCGTTGCGCTCAGTGTTCAGGAATAAGAATATATATTGTAATGCCACCAGGGGGAGAACTAGCTGGAAGTCTATTGTTAATGAACTTCAATAGAACATGAGGACACACATGAGTGTGATTGACAGCTGCTGTCAGCAAATAGGAGCCTGGTTACAGGTGAACTTCCTGTTACCTGCACCTGTTACCTTGTTTCTTTTCTCCTGTTTATTTATGAACAAGCTGGAAAAAAAGGAGCAGTTCCACATGTATGAACAGTATATATATTAAAGGGACAGTTCAGGTATTTGTCAGAACCTCATAAAAAGACTTGTGTTGAAGGTCAGAGGTCATGTCCACCACTCACACACTTTGTTCCACTTGTTTGTTTTTTGTTCCACTAATAGATTTTTCTCTTTTATTGTCTTTTCTCTCTTTCTTCTTTCTCTCTGTTTCTTCTCTTCCCCCTCTTTTGACCCCCAACATTTGCACCGACAGTGACCTCTTAGCCCCTCCCCTTTGCTGCACACTGACCAACCAAGTGAAGAGGACTGTTTGTAGCCCCTCCCTTTAAACATAGTTCCTCATTCCTATTGGCCAGTGAGTTTCAGCTCCTGTGTGATTTGTGGAGATTCTGTCATGCTGTACATACACCCACACACACACACACACACACACACACACACACACACACACAGGTGAGTGGGCGTGGTCAGATCAGCATCTAACTGTAAGTATCACAGAGGAAAGAGGAAGAAAGTGGAGTCTGGGTTCACTCGTTTACAGCTACTTGTTAGGTGGTGATGTGTCACAGGTGGGTGGAGTTTAAACCACTTTTTTTTAACTCCACCCACCCCCCCAAACAGGGCGGTGCAGGTACGGTAAACCAGTACACCCAGAGTAGATTCTGGTTGGTAGAAGAGGCCGCAGGTCAGTCACAGTCCAGTGGGTGCAACCTGTGGCTAGACTGTCTCCACCCGTCTGACCACCTGTCCTTCCTGCTTCCTGTCTGTTTCAGGCATGACACCAACTCGACCCGGCCTGCCTCAGGTGGCTCTGGTTAACCCGGTGCTGGCCATGCCTCCCGACCTGGCTTTTGGTTGTGATTTGAAAAGGACGAGGGAGGAGCATCAGCAGGATGTGCAGCAGGAGGGCGCCATGGACCCGCTCAGCGAGCAGGAACATCTGAGCATCAGTGGCAGCAGCGCCCGACACATGGTGATGAGGAAGCTGCTCCGCAAGCAGGAGGTACAAGCCCCACCCACTCACCACCAACACATACAACCTCATCGTAATCTGCATGTACAAGCCCCGCCCACTAGGGGCTGGACAATATTGGACATTATTATATAGGGGCTGGACAATATTGGACAGCTACTTTTTATGATAAAGAAATACAAGATTTCTCACCCGATCCAAGACCCTAACCCTAACCATTGACTCTGGTCGTGGCTCTGATGGTGATGATGATGATGGTGATGATGATAGTGGTAATGGTGATGATGGTGATGGTGGTGATGATGATGATGATGATGGTGATGATGATGATGAAGATGAAGCTGATGGTGATGATGATTATGATTATGATGATGATGGTGGTGGTGATGATGTCTCTGGTCTGGACTCTGGTCTGGACTCTGGTCTGGTCTCTGCTCTGGACTCTGGTCTGGGCTCTGCTCTGGACTGGTCTGGTCTCTGCTCTGGACTCTGCTCTGGTCTGATCTGGACTCTGGTCTGGGTTCTGGTCTGGGCTCTGGTCTTGGCTCTGGTCTTGGCTCTGGTCTGGGCTCTGGTCTGAACTCTGGTCTGGACTCTGGTCTTGACTCTTGTTGTTTCTCCTTTCAGTCTACGGTGATGGTTCTGAGGAACATGGTGGGACCTGATGACATCGATGATGACCTGGAGGGCGAGGTCACGGAGGAGTGTGGGAAGTTCGGTCAGGTGAAACGCGTCATCATCTACCAGGAGCATCAGGGCGAGGAGGCCGCCGCCGAAGTCATCGTTAAGATCTTCGTAGAGTTTTCAGACACGGCTGAGATGGACCAAGCCATTCGGGCACTCAACCACCGCTGGTTCGCCGGACGCAAGGTAGCGGCGGAGGTTTACGATCAGGAGCGGTTTGAGAACAGCGACCTGTCGGCTTGAATCACACGTGGAACATTTACGATTTAGGTCAAACTAAAGTTCATCCGTATGTAGAGAGGGAGGCAGAGCCACATCTACGTTACTGTGATGGTGTGATGACCTCCGACCTCAGGTGCACAGGTCAAACAGATGGCATCACTGTGTTTACATGTTTGATATGATTGATGTCATGTGACATTTGAATCTGTTTCAGACTAAAGGAAGGTTTTGTAATTCCTGCTGCTGCTGCGTTCAGAGACAAACATGAACGTGAGGTCAGAGGTCGGTGGTGTGTTCAGGTGAATGTCAATGACCAAAACATGCAAATAAAACTTTTTTCTCTCCTCTCTTTGTTTACAAAGAAATTAAAGAGCTTTATGTCTTCATACTAAAATGAACGAGTGCGTCAGTTTTTTTATTCAGCACAGATGACATCTGATGATGGTGATGATGATGATGATGATGATGATGATGATGTGATGGTGATGGTGATGATGATGATGAAGATCATGGTAATGATAAAGGTGATTGTCCAGATTTCTGCTGGCTGGTCTTCCCAGCTCAATGCTCCCTTCTGGAAAGGGTGACCAGAACAAGTACGGCGGGCACAACTCGACTGTCTTTCTGAAGGTTTATTCCACATACACAGTTAAGCAGCAGTAAGTTAGCAATTAGACAGTTTGTTATCCACTTACTTCAGTCAGTTAGAGAGTCAGTCAGTTAGAAGTTGGAAGTTAGACAGTACCTTGTTGACCTTGTTGGTGGTAGAAGTTAGACAGCATCTTTTTAGCTACTAACTACAGTCAGTTAGACGGTCAATCAGGTTATAAAACCGACAAGTCGTACAGGTTCTGATGATAGATGGACCTACAAAGGCGCATACGAAAGCAATACATAACAAAACATGGCTTTGACGATGCACCTTAAAGGCACTTTAAAGGCAACGGTGCTTTGATACCAGTTACAACAATGAACAGATAAATAGAATGAAAGACAAATAGCTTTGCCTGCTAGAAAGTTCTACACCTCCCACTTGGCCTACTGATTCCTAAATCCAAGTAGGCCACAACAACCACAAATTTTGCCTTCCGAAATGGCTACATTGCTGGGTACGAACGCGTTACACACAATTTTACCTTTCAAATGGGTACATAAAGCTACATCGCAGGGTATGAACGTATTACACACAATTTTTTAACTTTCAAATGGGTACATGAAGCTACATCGTGGAGTATGAACGTATTACACACGATATGAATAACAGATACAAATGACAAATAAAGGTTTCACATTGTCCTTGATGACGCAGTGACGCCCTTTACCGAAACACACCACCACCTCTCGTGGAGGATGGTGGAGGGGGGTCTTGATCCTTTTTCTTTCCGAAACACACCACCACCTCTCGTGGAGGATGGTGGAGGGGGGGTCTTGATCCTTTTTCTTTCCGAAACACACCACCACCTCTCGTGGAGGATGGTGGAGGGGGGGTCTTGATCCCTTTTTCCGAAACACACCATCATGTGGTGGGGAATCTATTTCTGTTCCTCCACTGGCAACAGAACCACCAGCCTTCTGACATCTCTGTGAAGGATGGTGGAGGGACGGTTCTCCTTCTCTTTGCCTTTCCCACCTTGTCCACTGGAAACTGGACAACTTTGGCACGTCCTCACTTTCACATCTCGTACTACGCCTTTCACATCAGGATGGGCCTCCACAACTCGACCGAGCCTAAACTGGCCTCTCAGTGCATTCTGGTCAGCCAACCACACTAAGTCTCCCACTGTGACGTTCCTCGCGGGTGCGTGCCACTTCTGTCGAACGAAGAGGCCCGGGCCCGCCAGCTGGCTCCACCGCTTCCAGAACTTGTCGACCTCGATCTGGACCACTCTCAGGCGTGCAACGGGGTAAGTCAGGTATTCGAACCCTCGAGAGTCCCCACTAGGCCCAGCACGGCCTAGCAGAAGTGAGTTGGGAGTGATGACTCCTACAGTCTCGTCTTGTACCTGGACTCTTGCGCCGATTGGTCTTTCGTTTGACAGATTAGCTGCCAGGTAGAGGAGGGTCTGGAACTCCAGTGCTGTCAGGTGACTTTCCACCCCGATGTTGCTCAACGCCCTCTTGAGTATATGGACTGCTGCTTCAGCTGCTCCGTTTCCATGGGGAGAGTCAGCTGGGTGAAACACCCACGACCAGTCGGTCCCAGCAGCGGTCGCTTTCTTCTGGACTTGATCCTTGTCGATGTTGTCCAGGAATTCATAGAGCTCCTTTAAAACTGGCTTGGCGCCCACGAAGTTGGTCCCTTGATCTGACCAAAGTTTCCTTGGGTGGCCCCTGAGAGCTGTGAAGCGCTGGTACGCCTTTAGGAAGCCATCCGTTGACAGGTCTTCCACGATGTCAGCATGCAGTGCCCTGGAAGCCATACAACTGAATACTACTCCCCAGACTTTCATCTTTGTTCTTCGCTTTACAGTGTCTCTGACAACGTAGGGGCCAAAGAGATCCAGTGCTGTTAGCTCAAACGGTGCGGCTGGTTCAGATCGTTCACTAGGAAGCTCACTCATCTGTTGCCTGCATAACCTTGCCTTGGTCTTTCGACAGTGCACGCAGGAGTCAATGATGCTTCTTGCGATTCTTGGCCCCTGTACTACCCATGCTTTGGACCTCACCCTGAGCAGTGTGCCAGCGATGCCTTCATGGTTGGCTCCGTGGGCTTCCCGTGTGAGGAGGGTGCTGATCCAGGCATTATATGGGGCCAGGGGTACTCCTGGGTTTCCCCAGGTGATGGCTTGGACTCTGGCGTAGCACCGCAGGAGCCCCGAAGCTTCGTCCTTGTTGACGACGAGTCTGTTCTTTATTCTCCGCCTCACAGTGTCTCTGATGACATAGCGGGATGACGTAGGGGGATCTTGGAATGCAGTTTCAAGTTCGGTCACTGTCAGTACTACCTCCCACTTTGCTGGAATAGGGGCTCTCCCTATACGAGCAACGCATTTCTTTACAGCCTTTCGGGCATGACTGACCCCTCCACAGAGCTTAGCTAGAGGGTTGTACCTTTTCAGACCCACTCGGACTATGAGTGCGGCTCCCCCCAGTGTCTCATCTTTCTTGGTCTCGACAGGGATCGATTTCGTCTCATATCCTGCCAACTGGAGCCCTGCTAGAGACCTGCTATCTCCATCTGTGAAATTCCGGCCTTCACTACCAGAATTTAACAACTTCTGCGCTTGGGTTCTGATGAGAGCTGCTGTAAAGTCTTTCTTCTGGAGTTTACTCACTGTCTCTTTAGCATCAGCCGCCACTTTTGCTGCAGATTCCATAGGCCAATCTTTCACTGGACTAGACAGGAACTCGGGACCCTTCTGCCACGTGGAGTTTTCGTCTAGTCGCTTGGGTGAACACCCTCTCATGACGAGATCAGCGACGTTGACTTCACCTGGGATCCACCACCAATCAGTTACGGGCCTAGCCCTCTGGATCTCTCCGACTCTATTTGCAAAGAATGTTTGAAATCTGCAACTGTCTCTCTGGATGGCTCCCAGCACTGTCCATGAAGTGGTACCACTTTTCCACAGTCAAGCTCCCATGCTTCAGCATGTATTCCTTCAGGCGTGCGGCAAAGACAGCCCCACAGATTTCGGCTTTGACTGCGTCGCCTTTCTGGTTTAAGGGGGTTAACTTGGCTTTTGGGTCCACCAACCGCGTAACTACACCATCAGGCGTTTCCCAACGCAGATACAGTACAGCGCCGTTAGATCCACAGCTTCCGTCAGAGAATGTGATTCCCCAGGGCTTGTCCCTCCAGCCGGAGGGTGTGAGGCTTCTGTGGAACTTGATGCTTCCCAAGCGAGTGTACTCCTTGAACAGCTCGATTGCTTTCCCCCGGAGTTCGTCAGAGAGGGACTCATCCCAAGTGTCCTTAGTGAACTTGCCAGCCTCCTGAGAGGCCTTCCTCACGAGAATCACACCTTTTTGCTTCACAGGTGTTGTTAAATCGATAGGGTCGTACAATCCAGTGATCTGGCTCGGTAGGATGCGACGAGTTAATGGGTTTGGTGCTTTTACATCCACTTCTCCTTCAGTAAGGAGAGTCATTTGGTCAGGCTTTGCCTCGTCCTTCCTCCCACTTTGACCAGACCGGACCCAGGGCTTGAGGTAGAAGCCCCTTGCTTTCAGGATCTTCTCCACTCCCTCTAGGATCCTCTTCCAGTCGACCGGCTTCTCATGGTAGCTGGGTCTCTCAGAAATGTAAATAGGGATTGGCTCGCTGAACTTCAAAAGCTCTACTCTTGTGGGTAATGACTTTTGGCCTTTCAGGAACAATACTAGTTTCTCGAAATAGTTACCTGAGAAGGCATAGTTTTTTGGGCTGCTCACATGTGTAAGCCACTGTGTTAGCATTTTCTCAGAAAGTCTGCTCTTTAAAGACAGTATCACCAGGTGCTTCTGCTCTTGTTTAGTGAGCTCTGGCTCCAATGAGCTGTGGCTTCTCTTCCGTCCCTTTGTCTGAGCTTCCAAACCTGTCTGGTTTGGAGTTAGCAGTGGTGTTAGCAGGAGTTGGCTGGTGTGGTTAGCAGCCAAGTCTTCCTGTGCTAAACTCAGTTTTTCTTCTGGTGCCTTTAGGTCTTGATGCAGAGCAGACTCTTCTTCTGAAGACTGAAGCTTAGTGAGATTCTCCTGACTTTGCACCAAGGTCTCCTGCAGCTCTGCGGTTTGGGTCTCTTCTGGTGCCTTGAGGTCTTGATGCAGGGTAGACTCTTCTTCTTCTGACTCTTTCTGGTAGAAGTCGGACTGAAGCTCAGTGAGATTCTCCTGACTTTGCGCCAAGGTCTCCTGCAGCTCATCGGTTTGGGTCTTTTCAGAGCTCAGTTCCCTGCTGAGCTCAGACATCTCGGCCCTCAGTTTACTCTGCTCCTCTACCTTCTTGTCATTGACTTCCGTTACTTTCTGTAACTCTGTCGCTTGGCCCTTCAGTTTCTTCTGCTCCACTTCAAAGGATGCTTTGGGACCCGCTTGCGCCTGGATACTCTCCCAATCAGCCTTCTCGTTCTCGGAGAGCTTAGGCAAGCTTATCGGTGTGACCTTTGCTTTGGGTTGGGGCCACTGAGTGCTGTCTCCTCCCGTGACTGTACCAAAGTTGCTGGTGGGCACAGTGCTCCTTCGTCCTATACTGAAGTGGACGGGAGTAGCGTGAAGTCCTGGCATACTAGTGAGGGTTGGGGGTCGAGCAAAACTGACATTAGGTTTACGGTTAGGTTGTTGAGGCTGCGGAGGGCTGGTAACACATCCAGTACTCCGCCTGTCAACAGGCGGAGAAACGATAGCCGAGTGCGTGTGAACAGGTGGGATAGTACGAACACGTGTTACTGGTCGGATCCCATTTCCATTTCCCTGTTCGTTATCCCGGCGGCACGCCCACTTATCCATTAGTGCCTCCTTTTCATCTTCTAATGCCAAAAGGAGTGTCCATTTCTCTTTTCCGTATGGAATATAGCCTCTCCAAGCATATACAAGCTGTCTCAGTCTATTAAGCTTTCGGTCCAGTTGTCTTCCTGTGGCCTCTTTCTGACTCCACAGCAGTATATTTTCCCTCTGGAGCGCCTCAACCTGATCGAAGGCCGAATTGAACTGTGTTACGAGGGCTTCTATTTCCGGCTCAGCATCCTTGAACCACAGCATTTCCATAGTCTCACGGTACCTTCTCACAATGGCGTCCCTCGTCGCTAGGGCACTGCTCAGTTCACAGTTATCGTCCGTTGGGTCTATCTGTCCTAGTTCTTCAATATATTCATTGCAGGCATCGACGAAAGCACCATAATCGCTCTTTAATCCTGCCAACTCTTCCGACAATTCATCTGCACCTAGACAACCAGCATTGACATTAAGGCGGTTAATACGTGTTGTTATGCTCCGCTGCGTATTTGACCGTCTCCGCTGCAGACTTTCCAGATCTGGCTTGTCGTCTGCCATTTTACTTCTTTGAACTCCTGACTTACTCCGGAATTGGAACTGATTGGAGTTGACTCTCTGGTTTCGTTGCCAATGACTCGTTCAAAGGATTCAGTTCTTTGCAAACGACACGTCTATGAATGGCACACGAATGTCAACGCCCCCAACTGTCGACGTCTCAATGTCACAGTCAGTCAGTCTGTGAGGCTCTCCGCCCAGAAGAGCACAACCTTATTCACGGCTGCGTTGGCTCTTCTGTTCCAGCTTCTCCTCTGTGAGGCTCTTCGCCCAGAAGAGCTCTGAATTCCAAGTGCACAACCTTATTCACGGCTGCGTTGGCTCTTCTGTTCCAGCTTCTCCTCTGTGAGGCTCTTCGCCCAGAAGAGCTTTGTATTCCTTGTGCAATCTTCACAGCCTTCCTCACGGCTGCGGCACTTCCTTTAATCCTTCAACGGCTCCGTTAGCTCTTTGCTCCGGCTCCTCCGTTTAGTGATTCACGGCTGCTTCACCAGCACTCCGGTCCTGGTACTTCGCGATTGCCGTCCTCCGCTCGGCAGTCCGTATTCCACAGATACGGCGCCGACAACGGTTTTATAACTGTCCAGATTTCTGCTGGCTGGTCTTCCCAGCTCAATGCTCCCTTCTGGAAAGGGTGACCAGAACAAGTACGGCGGGCACAACTCGACTGTCTTTCTGAAGGTTTATTCCACATACACAGTTAAGCAGCAGTAAGTTAGCAATTAGACAGTTTGTTATCCACTTACTTCAGTCAGTTAGAGAGTCAGTCAGTTAGAAGTTGGAAGTTAGACAGTACCTTGTTGGTGGTAGAAGTTAGACAGCATCTTTTTAGCTACTAACTACAGTCAGTTAGACAGTCAATCAGGTTATAAAACCGACAAGTCGTACAGGATCTGATAATAGATGGATCTACAAAGGCGCATACGAAAGCAATACATAACAAAACATGGCTTTGACGATGCACCTTAAAGGCACTTTAAAGGCAACGGTGCTTTGATACCAGTTACAACAATGAACAGATAAATAGAATGAAAGACAAATAGCTCTGCACCATAGAAGCTAAATCAGTTAGCCAGTCCCCTGTAGTCGGTGCGAACCACATAGCATTAGCTCCCTCTGCAGCTCCCGTGCAGCCGGGAGACAAACAGGGCAGCTGGGTGACTGTCCGCAATAAGAGGCGTAGTGTTAAGCTTGAGAGTCCTGTCCACCACCATTTTATTAGAAACCCATGACAATCCAGAGTTGAGACCAGGACACAGAGTTGCAGTCTTTCATGCTTCTCTGTGCTTCTTTTCGAGCAGTCACCAATTAAAAACCCCATAGAGACTGCGTCTGCCCCTCGACCTACTAAAGTAAATACTAAAGTAAATAAATAAATAACAAACAGAAGAGGAGTTAGACATTCTAACTTAATAAAGATTAATACCAACAATAATATAGAGTCAAATAATACCACTTTTAAATGTGGACTATTAAATATAAGGTTTATTAAAACAAAATCTGTTTTAATAAATGATCTAATTTCTGACAATTGTATTGATTTATTAATCTAGTATTAAGCCATTTTTAATACTAGATTATTAATCAATCCCAAACCCAAACCAGGATATTCATCGTTTGAAAGCCTTATTCTTAATCTATCTCATCCTAGTTGTAAATCACAGAAACCAATTATGATAATCACAGTTTATCGTCCACCTGCACCTTATTCAGAGTTCCTATCAGAGTTCTCTGAGTTCTTATCTGAGTTAGTGCTTAAGACAGATAAAATCATAATTGTAGGGGATTTCAACATCCATGTAGATGTTGACCGTGATAGTCTTAGCTGTTGGAATCGATTGGTTTTATTCAACACGTTAATAAATCAACTCATTGCCTTAATCACATCCTATCCTCACCAAACTGTTTAAAGGTGTGTTTCCTTTAATTAACAGCTCTATATTAACTCAAATGAATCTATCCTTATTAACTGGATATGTGCCCCAAACGTTTAAAATAGCAGTTATTAAACCCCTTCTCAAAAAAGCGACCCTTGACCCAGATATTTTAGCTAATTACCGATTTTAGCTAATTATTTAATCTTCCCTTTGTTTCTAAAATCTTAGAAAAGGCAGTTGCTAATCAAAATCTGTTTTAATAAATGATCTTATCTACGACAATTGTATTGATTTATTCTGTGTAACTGAAACTTGGTTACATGAAGACGATTACGTCAGTCTAAATGAATCAACTCCACCCACTCATGCTAATACCCATATTCCTAGAAGCTCAGGCCGAGGTGGAGGAGTAGCAGCCATTTTTAATACTAGATTATTAATCAATCCCAAGCCCAAACCAGGATATTCATCGTTCGAAAGCCTTATTCTTAATCTATCTTATCCTAGTTGTAAATCACAGAAACCAATTATAATAGTCACAGTTTATCGTCCACCTGCACCTTATTCAGAGTTTCTATCAGAGTTCTCTGAGTTCTTATCTGAGTTGGTGCTTAAAACAGATCAAATCATAATTGTAGGGGATTTCAACATCCATGTAGATGTTGACCGTGATAGTCTTAGCTGCGCATTTAACTCGCTGTTGGAATCAATAGGTTTTATTCAACACGTTAATAAACCAACTCATTGCCTTAATCACACCCTCGACCTTGTTTTAACTTATGGTATTGATATTGATAATTTAAACATAGTTCCTCAAAACCCTCTCCTTACTGATCATTATTTACTCACATTTAACTGTTCAATAATGAACTACAATAACATAAATAAGAAATACAGCTACAGCCGGTGCCTGTCTGATAATAATATTAATACATTCAAAGAGACAGTGCAACCTTTATTTAACTCGGTGCCATATGTCAGTACATCTGAAGGTACCTTTTGTGATTTTACTCCCGCCCTCATAGATAACCTTGTTGATAGTACAGCAGCCTCACTGCGTACTACATTAGATTGTGTTGCCCCTCTGAAAAAGAAAGTGGTGAATCAGATGAGACGAGCACCATGGTTTAACTCCAATACTCGTGCTCTTAAACAGACGTTACGTAGATTAGAAAGAAAATGGCGTTCCAGTAACCTAGAGGAACTTCATATAGCCTGGAAAGATGGTTTTGTAGCTTACAAAAAAGCCCTACACAAAGCTAGAGTTGCCTATTATTCTTCTCTAATTGAAGAAAATAAGAATAATCATAGATTTCTTTTCAGCACTGTAGCCAGGCTGACACAGAGCCACAGCTCCACTGAACCATCTATTCCTTTAACACTGAGCAGTGATGACTTTATGAACTTTTTTGTGAATAAAATAACATCAATTAGAGAAAAAATTTATCATCTCCTCCCTCATATTGGGACTGACTCATCTTCTAGTACCAGAGCTTTAGAAGCACCAGGTGCACAGTTAGACAGTTTCTCCCCTATAGATCTCCCTGAGTTAACATCATTAGTTTCATCATCTAAGCCATCAACCTGTCAGTTAGATCCTATCCCCACCAAACTGTTTAAAGATGTGTTTCCTTTAATTAACAACTCTATATTAACTCAAATTAATCTATCCTTATTAACTGGATATGTGCCCCAAACGTTTAAAGTAGCAGTTATTAAACCCCTTCTAAAAAAAGCGACCCTTGACCCAGATATTTTAGCTAATTACCTACCTATATCTAATCTTCCCTTTGTCTCTAAAATCTTAGAAAAGGCTGTTGCCAATCAATTATGTGAATATCTGCGCATTAATGGCCTGTTTGAAGATTTTCAGTCAGGTTTTAGATTAAACCATAGCACAGAAACAGCACTAGTTAAAGTTAGTAATGATCTTCTCTTGGCGTCAGATAATGGTCTAGTTTCTTTACTTGTCCTGTTAGATCTTAGTGCTGCATTTGACACCATTGATCATGATATTCTACTGCAGAGATTGGAGCAGACTCTTGGTATCACAGGTGCTGCCCTCTGCTGGTTTAAATCATACTTATCTGATAGATTCCAGTTTGTTCACGTTAATGATAAAGCCTCATTACAAACACAAGTTAATTGTGGAGTTCCACAAGGCTCAGTGCTTGGGCCTATACTTTTTACCTTATATATGCTTCCTCTAGGGAACATTATTAGAAAGCATAACATACACTTTCATTGTTATGCAGATGACACACAGCTATATCTATCGATGAGGCCGGATGAAATAAATCAGGTTGTTCAACTCCAGGAATGTCTCAGAGACATTAAGTCCTGGATGACCTGTAACTTTCTACTTTTAAACTCAGATAAAACTGAGGTCATTATACTCGGCCCTAAACACCTCAGAGAAAAACTTTCTGCCCACATTGTCACTTTAGATGACATCACCCTGGCTTCCAGTTCCACTGTGAGGAACCTTGGAGTTACTTTTGACCAGGAAATGTCATTTGATTCACACATAAAACTAATTTCCAGAACAGCCTTCTTCCACCTGCGGAACATTATGAAAATTAGAAACATTCTGTCTTTACAGGATGCTGAAAAACTAGTTCATGCTTTTGTTACATCTAGATTAGATTACTGTAACTCCTTATTAGCAGGATGTTCTAACAAGTCTGTTAGAATCCTTCAGTTAATTCAAAATGCTGCAGCACGAGTTCTGACAGGAACTAGAAAGAGAGACCATATAACTCCAGTGTTAGCTTCTCTACACTGGCTCCCCATACAGTTTAGAATTCAATTTAAAATCCTCCTCCTCACGTACAAAGCACTTAATGGTCAGGCCCCTTCATACCTGAAAGACCTAGTCTTACCCTATCATCCTAATAGACCACTTAGGTCACAAAATACAGGTTTACTTGTGGTTCCCAGAGTCTGTAAGAGTAGAATGGGAGGCAGAGCCTTTAGCTACCAGGCTCCTCTCCTGTGGAACCAGCTTCCAATGATAGTTCGGGAGGCGGACACTCTCTCTGTATTTAAAGTTAAACTTAAAACTTTCCTTTTTGATAAAGCTTATAGTTAGAGCTGGTTCAGGGAAACCTAAACCATCTCTTAGTTATGCTGCTATAGAACTAAACTGCTGGGGGATTTTCCGGTGGTACACGCACATTCACTCTCTCACACTCAGCATTTGATTATGACTTTTTATATGTCATTAACCTTGTCTCTTTCTCTCCCTAGTTTGTGTCCTTCCTTCCTTTGCTCTCTCTCTCTCTCTCTCCGTATTCTCATCATGCAGGTTGAAGGATCAAGATCCAGTTTCCGAGGCTACGCTCATCATCACCATTATTATTATTTTGTAAATTAAAAAGTCGATATCAGTAACTGTATAAACTTGTAACCTGATACAGTTGTTGTGTATCTGCTGCTGGTCTCCCTCTCTCTCTTCTGTCTCTCCCTCATCTCCCTCTTGTCCTTTCTCTCCCCCCATTTTCTGTCCCCCACCTCTCCACTATCCCCCATTTTTCCTTTCACCCCAACCGGTCGAGGCAGATGACCGCACATCTCTGAGCCTGGTTCTGTCTGAGATTTCTTCCTGTTAAGAGGGAGTTTTTTCTCTCCACTGATGCCTAGTGTTTGCTCATTGTGTGAACTGTTGGGGTTCTTGCTCTCCTTGATGTTGTCTATGTAAAGAGACCTGAGTTAATGTATGTTATGATTTGGCGCTATACAAATAAAATTGAATTGAATTGAATTATGTGAATATTTGCGCATTAATGGCCTGTTTCAGTCAGGTTTTAGATTAAACCATAGCACAGAAACAGCACTAGTTAAAGTTAGTAATGATCTTCTCTTTGCTTCAGATAATGGTCTAGTTTCTTTACTTGTCCTGTCAGATCTTAGTGCTGCATTTGACACCATTGATCATGATATTCTACTGCAGAGATTGGAGCAGACTCTTTGTATCACAGGTGCTGCCCTCTGCTGGTTTAAATCATACTTATCTGATAGATTCCAGTTTGTTCACATTAATGATAAAGCCTCATTACAAACACAAGTTAATTGTGGAGTTCCACAAGGCTCAGTGCTTGGGCCTTAATGCGCAGCTACTTTTTACCTTATATATGCTTCCTCTAGGGAACATTATTAGAAAGGATAAAATACACTTTCATTGCTATGCAGATGACACACAGCTATATTTATCAATGAGGCCGGATGAAATAAATCAGGTTGTTCAACTCCAGGAATGTCTCAGAGACATTAAGTCCTGGATGACCTGTAACGTTCTAGTGTGAGGAACCTTGGAGTTACTTTTGACCAGGAAATGTTATTTGATTCAAACTAATTTCCAGAAAGAGCATTCTTCCACCTGCAGAACATTGTGAAAATTAGAAACATTCTGTCTTTACAGGATGCTGAAAAACTAGTTCATGCTTTTGTTACATCTCGATTAGATTACTGTAACTCCTTATTATCAGGATGTTCTAACAAGTGTGTTAGAATCCTTCAGTTAATTCAAAATGCTGCAGCACGAGTTCTGACAGGAACTGGAAAGAGAGACCACATAACTCCAGTGTTAGCTTCTCTACACTGGCTCCCCGTACAGTTTAGAATTAAATTTAAAATCCTCCTCCTCACATACAAAGCACTTAATGGTCAGGCCCCTTCATACCTGAAAGACCTAGTCTTACCTTTTCACCCTAACAGACCACTTAGGTCACAAAATACAGGTTTACTTGTGGTTCCCAGAGTCTGTAAGAGCAGAATGGGAGGCAGAGCCTTTAGTTACCAGGCTCCTCTCCTGTGGAATCAGCGTCCAATGACAATTCGGGAGGCGGACACTCTCATCTCATCTTGCAGGTTGGAGGATCCAGATCCAGTTTTCGAGGCTACCCATATTATATATATCATCACCATTATTATTGTGCTATAATTAAAAGTCGATATCATTGACTGTTTAAACTTGTAACTTGATACAGTTGTTGTTTATCTGCTCCTGGTCTCTCTCTCTCTTCTGTCTCTCCCTCAGGTCCCTCTTGTCCTTTCTCTACCCCCTTTATGTCCCCCACCTCTCCGCTGTCCCCCATTTTCCTTTCACCCCAACCGTTCGAGGCAGATGACCGCACATCTCTCAGCCTGGTTCTGTCAGAGATTTCTTCCTGTTAAGAGGGAGTTTTTTCTCTCCACTGATGCCTAGTGCTTGCTCATTGTGTGAACTGTTGGGGTTCTCTGCTCTCCTTGATGTTGTCCATGTACAGTGCCCTGAGATAATGTATGTTATGATTTGGCACTATACAAATTGAATTGAATTGAATGATGATGATGATGGAGATGTGATGTGATGATGATGGTGATGGTGAGACTTAAATATTGAATGTTTGTAAATGATCAAAATGTTTAAAGAAATCTTCACACAAACTTAATAAACGTGACACTTATTTATTCTCTTATTTCTTTCTGTCAATGAATCATTTCATAAACATCAACATAGCACTAATGATCATTAACATCAAAAAATTAACAATTAATCATGTTTAACATTGTTTCCTCATGAGGACATCAGATCAATGACATGTAAAACACTTTTATTGTGAAGGTTTATGATGGTCGCCCCGCCCCTCCCCGTGTTACGCATGTTACACAACAGCAACACAAATAATAAACGACAACAGTCCAACTCTTTTATTCTGAAATCCCGAGACCGCCCGCGCTTCCGCCGGTGGCTGTGACGTCACGGCTGAACTCCGCCGCTCGTGCTGACGATGGGAGACGTTCTCTGCGAAGAGCTCGAGGATTTGGTTCATTTCTCAGTGCACGACCTGCCGGCACGAGGCTATGTCGTCATGGAGGAGATCCGACGTCAGGGGAAGCTTTGCGACGTCACACTCAAGGTAAGAGAAGCGGTGTTGATGGTGATGTTTATAGGTTGTTAGCCGTTAGCCGCGCTAACGGCTAACAGCCTGTAACAACTAGTCAAGAGGAGCTAACGAGGCTAACATTGCACATTCTGAGCACCTGGTGACGTCAAAGGCTGCACGAGAACAATCAGCTGATTGTCTGTCTGGTGTCACTCTATTTCAACCTCTTAACAACCCAGGATTAAATTTGCACGTGACAGGTGACGAATGTGACGTCACATTCACAGGTGGTTACTAACATGTCGACGCCCTCTGCAGGTCGGTGATCACAAGTTCAGCGCTCACCGCATCGTGCTTGCCGCCTCCATCCCGTACTTTCACGCCATGTTTACCAACGACATGGTGGAGTGTAAACAAGATGAGATCCTGATGCAGGGGATGGACCCCAGGTAACCAATCAGAGAGAAGCACACATGACATAACTCTAACCCCAGGTAACCAATCAGAGAGCACAGTATAACGCCAGTTTAACACCAGTTTAACACCAGTTTAACACCAGTTTAACACCAGTATAACACCAGTTTAACACCAGTATAACAGTTTAACACCAGTATAACACAGTTTAACACCAGTTTAACACCAGAATAACACAGTTTAACACCAGAATAACAGAATAACACAGTATAACACAGTTTAACACCAGTATAACACAGTATAACACAGTTTAACGTCAGTATAACACAGTATAACACCAGAATAACACAGTATAACATATTATATCACAGTTTAACACCAGTATAACACAGTTTAACACCAGTTTAACACAGTATAACACAGTCTAACCAGTTAGATGACACCAGTACAAAACAGTTTAACACCAGTATAACACAGTATAACACAGTATAACCAGTTAGATGACACCAGAATAACACAGTATAACATATTATATCACAGTTTAACACCAGTATAACACAGTTTAAACACAGTATATACACAGTAACCAGTATACACCAGTACACAGTTTAACACCAGTATAACACAGTATAACACAGTATAACCAGTTAGATGACACCAGTATAACACAGTATAACACAGTATAACACCAGTATAACACAGTTTAACACCATTTTAACACCAGTTTAACACAGTTTAACACCAGAATAACACAGTATAACACCAGAATAACACCAGAATAACACCAGTATAACACAGTTTAACATCAGTATAACACCAGAATAACACAGTATAACATAGTATATCACAGTTTAACACCAGTATAACACAGTATAACACAGTCTAACCAGTTAGATGACACCAGTACAACCAGTAAAGGTCACGTCTCCGCCCACAGTGCCCTGGAGGCTCTGATAAACTTTGCGTACAGCGGCCATGTTGCCATTGACCAGCAGAACGTTCAGTCTCTTCTGATTGGCTCGAGTTTCCTGCAGCTACAGAATGTTAAAGACGCCTGCTGCTCCTTCCTGCAGGACAGGTGAGTCCCTGAGCTCCACCCCTCCACTCACACACACTACGATCATGACATGTGATGTGATTTTCACCAGTATGTGGTACTGCTGCGTCGAACACCTCACTTTATTCTCAAATATGGCAACGTGTGTGACCCGTCTGCTATCAGGTTACATCCCAAGAACTGTCTCGGCGTGCGTCAGTTTGCAGAGACCATGATGTGTACGACGCTCTACGACTCTGCGAGCAGCTTCCTGCATCAGCACTTTGTCGATGTTTCTCTCTCTGAAGAATTTCTGGGTCTAAGGACAGAGGAAGTTCTGGAGCTGGTCGGCTGCGACGAGCTTAACGTGGAAACTGAAGAACAGGTTAGACCACTCCCTAGAGAGGCGGGGCCTAGCACATTACAACAGTTAGTGTTGAAGGGGTCTGGCCTAACCTGTATAATCTGTGCCGGTGTTAAAGGGGTGGGGCCTTACACATGTCACCCGTGTAGGTGTTGGAGGGGCGGCGTCTAACCGGTGTTACCTGTGCAGATGTTGAAGGGATGGGGTCTAACCGGTGTTATCTTTGCAGGTGTTGAAGGGGCGGGGTCGAACCAGTGTTACCTGTGCAGGTGTTGAAGGGGTGGGGCCTAACACATGTTACTTGTGCAGGTGTTTGAGGCGGTGCTGGCGTGGGTACATCATGAGCGTGTGCTGCGTGAGTCTGTGCTGCCGGAGCTTCTGTCAAAGATCCGCCTCCCTCTGTGTCGTCCTCAGTTCCTGTCAGATCGCGTCCAGCAGGACGAACTTGTGCGCTGCTGCCACAGATGCAGGTGAACCTGTCCGTCAGCATGACCTGGGCAGAGCGTTGGTGGCGAGTGAGGTCATATGGTTGTTGTTTGTGTGTTTATGCTAATTAAGTCTCACGTCCTTCGACCAATCAGAGATCTAGTGGACGAAGCCAAAGACTTCCACCTGATGCCAGAGCGCCGTCCTCACCTGCCCACCTTCAAAACCAGACAGAGGTGCTGCACGTCCATCTCTGGACTCATCTACGCGGTGGGCGGACTCAACAGCTCAGGTACGCCGCAGCGCTCACCTGTGCAACAAAGTGGTGACATCACAGAGTGTGACAGTGTTTTTTATTCTACAGGTGACTCGTTAAACGTGGTCGAAGTGTTTGATCCAATTGGGAACATTTGGGAACGCTGTCAGCCAATGAGGACAGCTCGCAGCAGAGTGGGCGTGGCTGTAGTTAATGGGCTGCTGTACGCTATTGGTGGGTATGACGGCCAGTCACGTTTGAGCACAGTGGAGGTCTACAATCCAGAGACAGACAGCTGGACGCGGGTATCAAGTATGAACAGCCAACGCAGGTAAGATTGAAGCTCATCGATAACACTGATCGATAACATTGATCGATAACACTGATCAATATAAAACGAATGTTTATATGATGTCATCCACAGCGCCATGGGAACTGTCGTTGTTGATGGACATATCTACGTCTGTGGCGGCTACGATGGGAAGTCCTCTCTGAACTCAGTGGAGTGTTATTCTCCAGAGAGTGACAGGTGAGACATCTGTGTGTGGACATGTGATTGTTTGCAGGAGGACATGTGATTGCTTACAGGTGGACATGTGATTGATTACAGGTGTGGACATGTGATTGATTACAGGTGGACATGTGATTGCTTACAGGTGTGGACATGTGGACATGTGATTGCTTACAGGTGGACATGTGATTGCTTACAGGTGGACATGTGATTGCTTACAGGTGGAAGTGTGATTGTTTCCAGGTGGACATGTGATTGCTTACAGGTGTGGAAATGTGATTGCTTACAGATGTGGCATGTGATTGTTTACAGGTGTGGACATGTGATTGCTTACAGGTGGACATGGACATGTGATTTCTTACAGGTGGACATATGATTTCTTACAGGTGGACATGTGATTGATTACAGGTGGACATGTGATTGCTTACAGGTGGACAGTGGTGACAGAGATGAGTGCAAGCCGCAGCGCCGCAGGTGTGACGGTGTTTGATGGACGCATCTTTGTGTCGGGCGGCCATGATGGTTTACAGATCTTCAACACGGTCGGTTTGATCTTGTATCAGTAAATCATATTCAACACATTGACTGATCACTGTGACTAATCACACCACCCCCTCTGGACAGGTGGAGTACTACAACCATCACACCAACCGTTGGCACCCTGCGGCGGCAATGCTGAACAAGCGCTGTCGTCATGGTGCTGCGTTTCTTGGCAGTCACATGTACGTGGCGGGAGGTTATGACGGGTCCGGCTTCCTGAGCGGTGCCGAGGTGTTCAGCTCAGCCTCGGGGCAGTGGAGCCTCCTGGTGGCCATGAACACGCGGCGCAGCAGGGTGTCGCTGGTGTCCACGTCGGGTCGTCTTTATGCGGTGGGCGGATACGATGGACAGTCCAATCTCAGCTCCGTGGAAATGTACAACTCTGACACCAACAGATGGACGTTCATGGCGCCCATGGTCAGCCATGAGGGCGGAGTCGGGGTTGGCTGCATCCCGCTGCAGCCCGCATAAACCGTCGAATCAGAGGACCCATGGGTTGCACCATGTGCGGGAGACAGCGCCCTCTGGTGGCGCTCACTGAGCTTTATCGGTACGGTGGTCAGACTCAGGCTCACATGCTGATGTCAGGCCTGTGGGATTATGGGAAAAAATGTAGGCTTAGCCATAAAAGGCTAGCTGCTGTTAGCATTGTGCTTTTAGCATTTATGTTAATTTTATACTTGATTGAAACGACCAATAGGGAGTTAGTTCCTCTGCAAACAAAGCTGCTGACTGAACAGGATGACGATTCACATCCTTTTTCTGGGACCACGTTCACTGGACTTTTGTTTCTAATCTATAATCAAAGAGTGTGATCGATTGAGTGATTGATTAACAGACATTTGTGACATCTGGTCCTGTCAGCGCCCCCAGCAGGCTGCAGAGCTTATCACAGCCTAACGTGTCCTGATGATGGTGCTGCAGGAGACACTGGGGGGGACTATGACATCACATGTGAGATGTCATCATACAACATCATAGAGAAAGTTTCTGTTTTTATGATTCATTCAGAGACACAGAGACAGTAACCATAACCGTAACCTCTCTAGACAGGAAGTGATGCCAGTGAATTCAGCTGCTGTGATGATGTAAAACCCCAAGATTATTTATTTCATAACAACATAAATAAAGATTTAACATGAAACATTCAACTTCAGTCTGGAACTAAAATACACATTAGTGAGGTCATCAGAGGTCACAGTGAGGTCATCAGGTCACGTCAGTGATACTTCTACCATGTGTTAAACTTTATTTAAACAAGACTCAGTTTGCAGTGCACCGTTAACTTTATTGAATATTTAAACAGCAGGAACACAATCACAGTCATGTGACCACCTCTGGTGAAGCATCAGTCCTAAAGTCTGGAGCCACTTCATCGTCATGAACACCTGTACAGGTAAAAACACTGTGACGTCAGTCTTTCATGTCGACGTCTGTAGCATTGTCTGTAGCGTTGTTGACGTCTGCAGAGTTGTCTGTAGCATCGCTGATGTCTAGTGTTGTCTGAAGCATTATCTGTAGCGCTGTTGACATATGTAGCGTTGTTGTCGCTGTTGTCTGTAGCGTGGTCTGTATCGCCGTCTGCAGTGTTGTCTGTAGCATTGTTGACGTTCATAGCATGGTCTGAAGCGTCATCTTTAGCATTGTTGATGTCTGTAGCATGTCTGTAGCGTTGTTGGCGTTTGTATCGTGGTCTGTACCGTTGTTGACGTCTGTAGCATGGTCTGTAGCATTGTTGACGTCTGCATCATTGTATGTAGCGTTGACGTCTGTAGCGTTGTTGACGTTTGTAGCATGGTCTAAAGCGTTGCATGTAGTGTGGTCTGTACCGTTGTTGGCGTCTGTAGCATGGTCTGTAGCGTTGACTTCTGTAGCGTGGTCTGTAGCGCGGTGTATAGTGTTGTTGACATCTGTAGCGCAGTGTGTAGCGTTACATGCGTGGTCTGTACATTTGACATCTGTAGCGTGGTCTGTAGCATTGTTGACGTCTGCAGCGTTGTCTGTAGCAGGGTCTGTAGCGCTGTTGACGTCTGTAGTGTGGTCTCTAGCATTGTTGATGTCCGTAGCATGGTCTGAAGTGTCATCTTTAACATTGTTGACGTCTGTAGTGTTGTTGACATCTGTAGCGTTGTTGACGTCTGTAGCGTGGTTTGTAGCGGTGTTAATGTCTGTATCGTTGTTGACGTCTGTAGCGTGGTGTGTAGTGTTGTTGAAGTCTGTAGCGTGGTGTGTAGTGTTGTTGACGTCTGTCGCGTGGTCTGTTGGTTGTTGACGTCTGTAGCATGGTCTGTAGTGTTGTTGACGCTGTAGCGTTGTTGGCCAGCGCGTGGTTCGTAGCATTGTTGATGTCCGTAGCATGGTCTGAAGCGCCATTCTTTAACATTGTTGACATCTGTAGCATGGTCTGTAGCGTTATTGACGTCTGTAGCACAGTCTGTAGCGTTGTTGATGTCTGTAGCGTGGTTTGTAGCGTTGTTGGTGTCTGTATCGTTGTTGATGTCTATAGCACGGTGTGTAGCATTGTTGATGTTTATAGCGCGGTGTGTAGCGTTGTTGACGTCCATAGCGCGGTGTGTAGTGTTGTTGACGTCTGTAGCGTGGTCTGTAGCGCTGTCGACGTCTTTAGCGCAGTGTGTAGTGTTGACGTCTGTAGCGTGGTATGTAGCGTTGTTGGCGTCTGTAGTGGTGTTGACGTCTGTTGCGTGGTCTGTAGCATTGTTGATGCCTGTAGCGTGGTCTGTAACGTTGACGTCTGTAGCGTGGTCAGTAACACGGTCTGTAGTGTGGTCTGTAGCATGGTATATGCTTTGTTGACATCTGTAGCATGGTCTGTAGTGCTGTTGACCTTTGTAGCCTGGTCTATAGTGTTGTTGATGTCTGTAGCGTGGTCTGTAGCGTTGTTGACATCTGTAGCACGGTATGTAGCGTTGTTGGCGTCTGTAGCGCGGTGTGTAGTGTTGGCGTCTGTAGCGCTGTGTGTAGTGTTGACATCTGGCATTGGTCTTAATAGCATGTTGACGTCTGTGCGTGAATGCTGTAGCGCTGATATTGGCGTCTGTAGCATCTTATGTGCGCTGTTGACATCTGTAGCATCGTCTGTAGTGCTGTGGACCTTTGTAGCCTGGTCTGTAGTGTTGTTGGCGTCTGTAGAGGTCTGCGTGACATCTGTAACGGTATGTAGCGTTGTTGGCGTCTGTACATCTGTGGCGTGGTGTGTAGCTGTGATGTCTGTAGCGTGGTCTGTAGCGCTGTTGGCGTTTGTGTGTAGTGTTGGCGTCTGTAGCGTGGTCTGTAGCGTTGTTGGCGCCTGTAGCCTGTAGCGCGGTGTGTAGTGCTGTTGACATCTGTAGCGTGGTCTGTAGTGCGTGCGTGTGTGTAGCGTTGTTGACATCTGTAGCCCGGTCCGTAGTGCTGTTGACATCTGTAAGCGTAGTCTGTATTGTTGACTGTAGCGTGGTCTGTAGCGTTGTTGATGTCTGTAGCACAGTCTGTAGCGTGGTCTGTAGCATTGTTGACGTCTGTAGTGTGGTCTGTAGCGTGGTCTGTAGCATTGTTGACGTTTGTAGTGTTGTGTGTAGCGTTGTTGACGTCTGTAGCACGGTCTGTAGCGTTCTCCTGCAGTAACTCACGGTGCCTCATGGAAGCAGTTCTCCTCCCCATCCATTATGTTGTGGTAAATCCCGATGGCTTGCTCCAGATGTTGCTTGTTGTTTACCAACGTGTCATAGTCGCGGCGCTGCTGTTCGATCTCTCCGTGCACTTCAGCAAGCTCTACCTCCAGCTTGGCCACCACTGAGCCCAGGTTCTGCAGCTCCATATCGTGCCAGTGGCGAGTGTCACTGAGCGAGTTCTCCAGGCCACGTTTCTGCAGGTAGACAGACGTGAAGTGTCTCCAGAGGAAGTCAGTTGATTGTGTGATCATGTGATCATGTGATTATGTTTGTGTCTCACCAGTGCTCTGACGGACTCAGTCTCCGCCTGCAGACTCTGGATCTTACAGCCAGTGTCATGACATTCAGCCTTCAATGTCTCTAGCTGCTGCTCCACAGGACTGAGTCTGCTGGTCACTGACTCCGCCTCCTACATACACATACATGTCAGGATGCCTGAAGATGCTGTACAGACACCTGGACTAGGACATGCCCCCTCACCTGACACAGCTGGTAGTCTCTGGTCTCGGTTCGCTGACGTTCTGTCATCTTCTCCCAGTGGTTCCGGATGTGAACCAGGATCTGGTCCAGACTGGTCTTGATGGGAGCGTCAGGTTGGTCCACCTCATGTCCCGACATCTGACTATAGAGGATACGAACATCCTGGACACACAGACAGGAAGTGGTGGTACGTAGGGTGCAGCTCATGTTTTCATATCTTTGTGAGTTTTTTTTTTTTAAAAAGTCAAAGTCAACTTTATTGTCATTTCACAGCATGGACAGGACAAACACGGTGAATACAAGCTAACATTAAACATGCAGATTAAAAAAGTCCTGTGTAAGGTAAAGTTCAGGTTTAAGACCTGGTTTTAGGGTTAGGATTATGTTGGAGTTAGTCAGTTAGTAATGATGGTTAAGGTTAATGTTAGTGAATTATGTCTATAATGTGTCCTCACTAACATATAAAAGATAAAAATAACTTTGTGTGGGTGTGTGTCACCTGCTTGTGGTTTTGCTCCTGTTGTTGTAGCTCCTCCCTCATGTTCTCCATCTGCTCCTGGAGCTCAGCCTTCATCAGGTTGGCGTCATCAATGACCTTGTACAGAGAGCTGATCTCCTCCTCCACCTCCTTCCTGAACGGCTGTTCGTTCTCGTACCTGCACGTCCAAGAACATGTGACCCCCAGTCCTTGTGTGTGTGTGTGTGTGTGTGTGTGTGTGTGAGACCTCTGACCTCTCTTTAAAGTCCTCAGCAGTGGCCTGGACATTCTCTGTCTGCATCATCAGATGGGCGTTCTTCAGGATGGCTTCACTGACCTGCAGGAAATCAGAGATGTGAGCTGCAGCCAGCAGGGGGCAGCAAAAGTACTGTTTTATTTTTACAACTTTCGGAAATAAGTAAAAGAGTAAATATGTTTGAGAGAATCAAAGTAAACAACAAAACATCAGATGTGGGTCGGATACAGGTCAGATGTGGATCAGAAACAGGTCAGGTGTTGATCAGATGGGGGTCAGATACGGGTTAGATGTAGATCAGATACAGGTCACATGTGGGTCAGAAACAGATCAGATGTGGGTCAGAAACAGGTCAGATGTGGGTCAGACAACAGATCAGATGTGGATCAGAAACAGGTCACATGTGGGTCAGACAACAGATCAGATGTGGATCAGAAACAGGTCACATGTGGATCAGAAACAGATCAGATATGGTTCAGAAACAGGTCACATGTGGATCAGATATGGATCAGTCACAGGTCAGGTGTTGATCAGATGTGGATCAGTTACAGGTCAGGTGTTGATCAGATGTGGATCAGTTGTGGGTCAGAAACAGGTCAGATATGGGTCAGAAACAGGTCAGATGTGGGTCAGAAACAGGTCGGATGTGGGTCTAATGTGGATCAGATAATGGGTCAGAACAGGGTCAGATGTAGATCCAATGTGGGTCAGATGTGGGTCAGATGTGGGTCAGATGTGGATCAGAAACAGGTCAGATGTGATCAGAAACAGGTCAGATGTGGGTCAGAACAGGGTCAGATGTGGATCAGAAACAGGTCAGATGTGGATCAGATGTGGGTCAGAACAAGTCAGATGTGGGTCAGAAACAGGTCAGATAATGGTCAGAAACAGGTCAGATGTGGGTCAGAAACAGGTATGATGTGGATCAGATGTGGGTCTAATGTGGATCAGATGTGGGTTAGATGGGTCAGATGTGGGTCAGAACAGGGTCAGATGTGGGTCAGATCAGGGTCAGATGTAGATTCAATGTGGGTCAGATGTAGATCCAATGTCAGGGTCAGAACAGGGTCAGCTGTGGATCGAAACAGGTCAGATGTGGATCAGAAACAGGTCCGATGTGGGTCAAATGTGGATCAGAAACAGGTCAGATGTGGATCAGAAATAGGTCAGATGTGGATGAAACAGGTCAGATGTGGGTCAGATGTAGATCAGATGTGTGTCAGATCAGGGTCAGATGTGGGTCAGATCAGGGTCAGATGTGGGTCAGATGTGGATCAGATCAGGGTCAGATGTGGATCAGATGTGGGTCAGATATCTGTCTGTATGTCTTACCTGTCGGTAGACGTCTTTCCACTCTGTCCTCTTTTGTCCCCAGGTTGTGGCTCTGTCAGTCTTGTGATCCAGACTCAGTCGGATCCGGTCCTGCAGCTCTTGGTTCAGACTCTCTAGTGCCCTCACTTTGTCGCTGTACTCCATCAGGCAGCTGTTCAGTCCGACGGCAGTTCCATGACCCACAGCCTGGTCTCTGTTCCGGGTCAGAACCGGGGTGGTGCTGCTGCGCGTGCCCTGCAGGAACACGCTGCTGATGCCCAGAGCACGCCGGGAGACCCGTGTTCCCAGACTGGAGACTCCACCCACCGGCAGGCCTGAAGCCACAAACACACCACGGGTGAAGGTGGTACCTACGCTACCAGTGGTAGCAGCAGAACCGAACCGCCCCCCGGGGGCTGTGGGCGTACGCTCAGTAGACGACTGTCTCAGAGAGGACGAGCGGTGACGGGAAAGAGACATGATGACGCTGGAGCGCTGGAGCCGCGTGGAGCCGGATTTATGGAGCCGAGGGATTCTGGAACCATAACCACCTTTGTGTTTGAGCAGAGGGGGCGGGGCTTTGTTTTTAACATGACACACAAAAGAGAGTGAATTTAGCTGAGTCAGCGTGAAGATTCCTGAAATACACACACACACACACAATACACATTATATTGAGACACACACACAGAGGTCACAGGGCTGTGTTTGTCTCTCTGTACTTACAGTTTAAGGTGATAGAAAATTCTAAGATGTGACTGTCTTACAGTGTGTGTGTGTGTTTGTATGAGAGAGAGAGAGAGTGTGTTTTGTTTGTGTGTGTGTGTATACAACAGTACTTGATTACAATATTTCGTCAGAATCTTTATTTGTTTATAAATTTGAAGTGAAGGTGAAAAAGTTTGACGGAGTGAAAACAACAGGAAGTGAGAAAAAACAAGTGTGACTGTTTGATCCACTTCCTCTTGTTTGTCACGCTCACACGTTACACACTGTTACACTAACAACCACAAAACTATTTACATGTTTTCATGTTAGCATCTATTAACAGCAGTTAGCCGTTAGCATTTATTAGCAGCTGTTGTTCTTTCACAGTCAAGATGATTAACGTGGCAGTTCAAGTTCAACATGTGACACAAAAAACAGTCACATGACCAACACCATCCAATTTTAGCAGCCACACACAAAGAAGTTCACATCTACCACGTGAACGTTTGGGAAAAGTCTGGGAAAGTCCAGATGTCTGCCATGAACATCGTAAAAGTCTCAACTGTTCCTTCATCTTCAGGATCACATCATCACTGCAACGTGCTTCAGAGCCTCGGTCAGGAGGTTTCTGACCATGTGCGTGAAGACCTTTGTGCAGCTCCATGGTGATGATGTTCGGTTACTTGTGTTAGTTTAGCTAAATGAAAATACCAAGTCCTGACAAAGTCCTGATAAGTCCTGATAAAGCAAACGGAATATTTGACATTCTAGAGTGAACATTCAAGGAGTTTGAAGCAGCTTGAATCTAAAATGAAGAGAGACAATGATGAGACGTCCTCGCCGTGTGTCCTCACAGGGACATGGCCTGGGAAATGTCACTGTCTGACATCACCGAGGCACGGGTGGAGTTCAGTGGACTCCTGCTGGTCTTACTCAGTGGACTCTTGCTGACCAGCGGTGGCCGGCAGCAGCAGCGCAGCAGCTGCAGAACATCGCGGCGGAAACGCACGCCAACAAATGCGTAGAGGAAGGGGTTGAGGCAGGCGTGCGTGTACGCCACACTCTTCAACACTTGTCCCAACACGTCGAAGCGCTTAATTTCTTCGCAGTCTGTCATCGTCATGTTGGAGGCCTGTGTCGCCTTCATCACCAGCACGGCATTGTGGGGCAGCTGTGACACAATGAACACCACCACCACCACCAGGATGACGCGCATGGCCTTGTGCTTCTGGAAGTTTCGGGTTCTGAGCAGCTTTGTTACGATGACGCTGTAGCAGAACACCATGATGATGAAGGGGATGCAGAAGCCCATGCTCACCTGCAGAGACAGCACTAGGATCTTGGTGAGGTTGCCCTCATGATGGGGGAACACCATCGTGCAGTACTGCTGCGAGTCCACATCTTTGGTGGTGGCAAACACCAGCTCAGGTATGGCGAGCGCCAGGGCCAGCAGCCACACCCCCACACACACCACGCGGCTGCGGCGGCGGCGCTCCAGCTGTGAGTTTTGTGCCTTGGTGGTCTGTACGATGACGACGTAGCGGTCGATGCTGATGCAGGTGAGCAGAATCATGCTGCTGAACAGGTTCACTTTGTAGAAGGCAAAGTTCAACTTGCAGAGGATGATGCCAAAGTTCCAGCCATGCAGCGCCTCCTCCGCCCACATTGGCAGACTGACCAGGAAGAGCAGGTCAGCGACTGCCAGGTTTAGCAGGAACACGTCTGACATGGTCTTCAGTCGCCCTCGGAAGTTCAGGTAGATCCACACCACTGCCATGTTTCCAGCTCCGCCCACCAACGTGATGATCCAGAAGAGCGGTGGTTCGAACCAACCCCTAAAGGCCCGCACAGACTCACGGTCACACATCAGGTCCTGGTAGTCGTAGTCATCGTCATCTGTCGTCGGTGACATGCTCACATAGAACGGATCCTGACAAGGAGACGCAACATATTTGAACTCATCCGAACTCACACCTGAACACACACCTGACTCACACCTAACCACACACTTGACCACACACCTGAACACACACCTGACTCACACCTGACTCACACCTGACTCAAACCTGACTCACACCTGACTCACACCTGACTCACACCTGAACACACACATCTGAACAAACACCTGACTCACACCTGAACACACACCTGACTCACACCTGAACACAGGTGTGTGATCAATGAATCAGTTCTATACATAATAATGAAACAAGCTGATTGATCAATAAGTGATTATTGTTACCTCAGTGGTGAATGTTGTGATGTTCATGATGTCATCCATAGATTCTTGTTGATGTCGATCATTCACTGACTTTCACTGTCAATCAATTAGTTTAGTTAGGTCACAGTTAGTATAGTTACTTAAGTTACTTTAGTAAGGTCACAGTTAGTTTAATTAGTTAAGTTACTTTAGTAAGGTCACACTTTAGTTACTTAAGTTACTTTGATTAGGTTACAGTTAGTTTAGTTACTTTAGTTAGGCTACAGTTTAGTTTAGTTAAGTTATTTTAGTAAGGTCACAGTTCGTTTAGTTGCTTAAGTTACTTTAGTAAGGTCACAGTTTAGTTACTTTAGTTGGGTTACAGTTTAGTTTAGTTAAGTTATTTTAGTAAGGTCACAGTTTAGTTAAGTTACTTTAGTTAGGTTACAGTTATTTTAGTTACTTTATTTAGGTTACAGTAAGTTTAGTTACTTTAGTAAGGTTGCAGTTAGCTTAGTTACTTTAGTTAGGTTACAATTCGTTTAGTTAGGTTACAGTTAGTTTAGTTACTTTAGTTAGGTTGCAGTTTAGTTACTTTATTTAGGTTACAGTTAGTTTAGTATGGTTGCAGTTTAGTTACTTTAGTTAGGTTACAATTAGTTTAGCTATGCTACTTAAGTTGGGTTACAGTTAGTTTAGTTACTTTAGTTAGGTTGCAGTTTAGTTACTTAAGTTACTCTAGTTAGTTTACAGTTAGTTTAGTTACTTTAGTTAGGTTGCAGTTAGTTTAGTTACTTTAGTTAGGTTGCAGTTAGTTTAGTTACTTTGGTTAGGTTACAATTTGTTTAGTTACTTAAGTTACTTAAGTTAGGTTACAGTTAGTTTAGTTACTTTAGTTAAGTTGCAGTTAGTTTAGTTACTTAAGTTACTTTAGCTAGGTTACAGTTAGTTTAGTTGCTTTAGTTAGGTTACAGTTAGTGTAGTTAGTTTAGTTAGGTTACAGTTAGTATAATTACTTTAGTTAGGTTACAGTTAGTTTAATTAGGTCACAGTTAGTTTAGTTAATAGTAAGTTTAGTTACTATAGTAAGGTTGCAGTTAGCTTAGTTACTTTAGTTAGGTTACAATTAGTTTAGTTACTTAAGTTAGGTTACAGTTAGTTTAGTTACTTTAGTTAGGTTGCAGTTTAGTTACTTTATTTAGGTTACAGTTAGTTTAGTATGGTTGCAGTTTAGTTACTTTAGTTAGGTTACAATTAGTTTAGTTGCGTTACTTAAGTTAGGTTACAGTTAGTATAATTACTTTAGTTAGGTTACAGTTAGTTTAATTAGGTCACAGTTAGTTTAGTTAATAGTAAGTTTAGTTACTATAGTAAGGTTGCAGTTAGCTTAGTTACTTTAGTTAGGTTACAATTAGTTTAGTTACTTAAGTTAGGTTACAGTTAGTTTAGTTACTTTAGTTAGGTTGCAGTTTAGTTACTTTATTTAGGTTACAGTTAGTTTAGTATGGTTGCAGTTTAGTTACTTTAGTTAGGTTACAATTAGTTTAGTTGCGTTACTTAAGTTAGGTTACAGTTAGTTTAGTTACTTTAGTTAGGTTGCAGTTAGTTTAGTTACTTAAGTTACTCTAGTTAGTTTACAGTTAGTTTAGTTACTTTAGTTAGGTTGCAGTTAGTTTAGTTAGGTTGCAGTTAGTTTAGTTACTTTGGTTAAGTTACAATTTGCTTAGTTACTTAAGTTACTTAAGTTAGGTTACAGTTAGTTTAGTTACTTTAGTTAGGTTACAGTTAGTGTAGTTCGTTTAGTTAGGTTACAGTTAGTATAATTACTTTAGTTAGGTTACAGTTAGTTTAATTAGGTCACAGTTAGTTTAGTTAATAGTAAGTTTTAGTAAGAATGTAACTGCTGTGATAAAGGACTGCTAGTTTATAGTTAGTGTAGTTAGTTAATAGTTAATAATGTTACTGCTGTGATAAAGGACTGTTAGTTTAGTCGGTTAATAGTTAGTAATAATGTTACTGCTATGATAAAGGACTGTTAGTTTAGTTGGTTAATAGTAATAATACTGCTGTGATAAAGGACTGTTAGTTTATAGTTAGTTTAGTTAGTTAATAGTAAGAATAACCGCTGCGATAAAGGACTGCTAGTTAGTTTATCGTTAAAGTTAGTTTATAGTAAGTTTAAGTTAGTAATAATGTAACTGCTGTGATAAACGACTGTTAGTTAATAGTTAGTTAGTTAATAATGCATTTTAGTTAGCAATAATGTTACTGCTGTGATAAAGGACTGTTAGTTTATAGTTAGTTTAGTTTGTTAATAGTTAGTAAGAATGTAACTGCTGTGATAAAGGACTGTTAGTTTATTGTTAAAGTTAGTTTATAGTAAGTTTTAGTTAGTAATGTAACTGCTGTGATAAAGGACTGCTAGTTAGTTTATCGTTAGAGTTAGTTAATAGTAAGTTGTGCTTGGTATAATGTTACTGCTGTGATAAAGGACTGTTAATTTATAGTTAGTTTAGTTAGTAAATAGTTAGTAATAATGTTACTGCTGTGATAGAGGACTATTACATCACTTTATAGTTCACACACACATTGTATAACTGAAACTCACTGACAATAACTTCATAATTTAAATGATCACAGAATTTAATAAACATAAAACATCAATGCTGAAACTAACCTAAACTAATAAATACTAGTCAGACAGAGACAGTTGGACTCACCGTCAGCCGCCTTTCACGTTGACGCTTGTGTCTGTTAAACCACAAACAGACGATGATGAAGCACATGAGGAGGAGGCGGGGCCTAAACTACTTTACCCTATGAAAATACAAATCACTAAAATCTGTCACAAACTTTACTTTTACTAATATATTTAAACACAGAAATGTTTTTACAGGTAACTGAGTTCTGAAGGCTCCACAGTTACCAGGTTAACTGGTAACAGGTTATCTGGTTAACTTTCATGACTGGGTCTTTGTAAAACTAGTACTAGTAAAAGTCATCGTCCACCATTTTGTGTCAAACTTGAATCACTGAGGACACGCAGTCCACACTTCACATTCACCACTTCACATTCATCACTTCATATTCACTACTTCACATTAATCACTTCACATTCATCACTTCATATTAACTACTTTACATTCATCACTTCATATTCACTACTTCACATTCATCACTTCATATTCACCACTTAATATTCACCACTTCATATTAGCTTATTTGATTATTATCAAATAAGTTCAATGTATTAGGACATTCAATGTCAGCAGACACATTTAGTCCTGGTTCATCTCAACATTTAGTCCTGGTTTAGCTCATTAATCAGTAGAATCACTTGTTCATCCTGACCTGTGACAACATGATTCACTCTGTAATAAATAACCTTGTTCTTTGGAACTTCTGTCACTGACAATAAATTTTATATTATGATTGATTACTGAGATATTAGACAGATTCAGTGAAACACAGTATTGATCTGTGATTATTGACAATTTCTCCCTTTATATGAAAGTGTACAGGAAACTGTGTGTGTGTGTGTGTGTGAGAAAGAGAGAGAACAGACGTCATTGAAACAGGAAGCAGACACTTTTTTGAGACGATGTGTTCACACTCTTCAATGTTGCATGACAAGCTGTGACCACACACACACACACACACACACACACACACACACTTCCTGTTTTGACAGAAAAGTAAGAAAACCGCCTGGTCATGTGACCTGACTTCTCTTCATGCTGGTTACCAAGGTTACAGTACAAATTCTGCCCTCTAGTGTTGATGTTTGTAATAATGAACTTTAATTTTTTTTTGTCAGATTTGATAATGTGAAGATTTCTGGAGTCAAAGGTCACAATTATTATCATTTTTAAATGGTGACATTTAAATGTAACACATGAAAAAATCAAATAACATGAGGGTGTGTGTCAAACCCCAGACTCTGACACATTGTGACAACCCCTTGTTTGTGGGAGTGTTGCTGGCCTTCGATGTTTTGTTTTTACATTATATGTTATTTAGCAGACACTTTTATCCAAAGCAACTAATAATGGAATTGAGTACAATCAGCCAGGAGTGGAGTCGAACTTACGACCATTGCGACCACAATGTCTTTCGTACACAGGGTACCGGTGTCACCCACTGAGCCACTCCACCAGGTATGTTTTGGGCCAGGAGGCGGAGTCATCATCACAGGGATGAGCTCCACCTGGACACACACACATGCATACCTGCCCACATCTACTGATCACGGACACTAATATTTATTCCTAAGCAAATAAATCATTGTTTTACACTAGTCCTCGTCTTCTCTCCCTATTTTTGTTGCAGCCTTAGAGCCGGTCTGTAACAACATAAACAAAGTAAGTCGGTATGACTCAGCATGGACTTTCTCACTTTCGTGAAACAAACCTTTTAATAACAATGAAGAAGAAAACTCCTCCATATCAGAGATCAGAGCACAACACAGAAACACTGGTCCTTTATCAATATCTCTACTTCCACCCTGGTCCGTACTCTCATACATGTGCGTACTTGTCAATACATGTCAGTACTTGTCCATACTTGTCTGTACTCTCGTACTTGTCCGTACTTGTCAGTCCTTGTTTGTACTTGTCAGTCCTTGTTTGTACTTGTCTGTACTTGTGCACACTTGTCAGTACTTGTGCGTACATGTCTGTACTTGTCTGTACTTTCCCGTACTTGTCCTTGTGCGTACTTGTCAGTACTCTATTACTTGTCAGTACTTGTGCATACTTGTCCGTACTCTCATACTTTTCCGTACTTGTCTGTACTCTTGTATGCGTCTCGTATTTTGTCCGTGCTCGCACTTGTCCATACTTGTCTGTAACTCTTGTCAGTATGTATAACTTGTATGGTACTTGTGCGCACTTGTCTGTACTTGCCCGCATGTCCTTGCGCGCATATGCTCTTGTCAGTACTGCGCATTCTTGTTCGTATCGTTTTGTCCGTCGCATTTCCAGTACTTGTGCATACTTGGTACTTTGTTTCTCATACTTTTCCGCTTTGTCTCTGTACTTGTGGCGCATTTCCGTAACTTGTCGCCTTGTCGCATTTTGTCCGCTGCACTTATCCGCATTCTGCGTACCTTTTCGTATTCGTACCATACTTATCCGCATTTCGCGCCGCTTCTGTTGTACTCGCACTCTTGTGCTCTTTTGTCTGTACTCGCATTTGTTCGTACTTGTCTGTACTCTCATAGTACTTTCTGTCCACTCTCATACTTTTCTTGTTGTACCTCGCGTACTTGTCCCACCTGTCTGTACTTGTGCACACTTGTCGTACACTTGTCTGTACTCGTCCTTGTGCGCACTTGTGCTTGTCGGGCCGCGTTTGTCTGTATCGTACTTGTCCGTATCGTACTTGTCAGTACTTGTGCATACTTGTCCGTACTCTTGTACTTGTCCGTACTCTCATACTTTTCCGTACTTGTCTGTACTCTTGTACTTGTGCGTACTTGTCCGTACTCATTTCTGTCCGCGCATTGTGCGCTTTCCGCACTGCACTTATTCGTACTTGTGTGTTCTTGTCTGTACTCTCATACGTGTCTGTATTTGTCTGTACCATACTTATCCGTACTTGCGCGTTCTTGTCTGTACTCTCGTACTCTCATACTTGTGTGTTCTTGTCTGTACTTGTCCTCGCATGTCTGTTCGTACTCATCTTGTTCGTACTCGCGCATACTCACTTGTCCGCATTCGTACTCGCATTTGTGCGACGTCCGTCGCGCGCATTTGTCCGCACTGTACTCTCTTACTTGTGCTTACTTGTCCCCTCGCATTTGTGTAATTGTCCGCATCGCACTTATCCGCATTTGTGCGCTCTTTCGTACCTCGCATTTGTCTGTATTTGTTGTACCGCACTTATCCTACTTGTGCTCTTGCTCGTACTTGTACTTGTCTGTACTCTCCTCATACTTGTTCGCTGTTGTCTCTCATACTTCATTCTTGTCTGTACCTGCATTTCTGTTCGTACTCTCGCTCTCTGTTCGTACCTCGTACTCTCTGTGTTCTGTTCCGTACTTGTCTGTACTTCTCTTGTCGTTCCGTCTCATACTTTCGACTTGTTCGTACTTGTCGCCGTCCGCTCGCATTTCCGCACGTCCGTGCAGCGCATTTTTGTCCGCACTGCACTTATCCGCATGTGTGTTCTTGTCTGTACTCGCACGCGTCTGTATTTGTTCGTACCATACTTTATCCGCATTGCGTACTCATACTGTCTTCTGTCTGTACTCCGTCTCGTACTTGTCTGTACTTGTTCGTACTCATACTTGTCTGTCCATACCTCATACTTGTACTCTGTACTACTTCCTCGCACTGTCCGTCCTGCTCTTACGCTGTCCGCTCGCATACTTGTATTCTGTCTGTACAGTACTTCTCTGTGCATTTGTCCGTCTCGCATATTTCTGTCCGCACGACTTATCCGCATTTTGTGCGTTTGTCTGTACTCGGTTCGTATTTGTCTGTACCGCATTTATCCGCATTCTGTGTGTTCTTGTCGTACTTGTCGTACTCGCATTTCATACTGTTCGCTCTGTTCTGTCACGCCTTGTCTGTACCGCATTCTGTCGTACTTGTTCGTACTCGTGTTCGTACTTGTCTGTACCTCGCATACTTGTTCATTCTGTCTGTACCTTGCGTACTTGTCCGTACTCTCGTACTTGTGCGTACTTGTCTGTACGCTCGTACTTGTGCATACTTGTTTCTACTTGTCCGTACCGTACTTATCCGTACTTGTGTGGTCTTGTCTGTACTCTTGTACTTGTCTGTACTCTCGTACTCTCATACTTGTGCATACTTGTTTGTACTCTTGTACTTGTTTGTACTCTTGTACTTGTGTGTACTTGTTTGTACTCTTGTACTTGTGCGTATTTGTCCATACTCTCGTAGAATTAGAAAACACACTATTATGCACTATATTCACGAGACAGTTGATCTGCAACAACCATAGTGCACACGCACACCACTGCGCATCTATAGGCTACTGCATCATTACCACCACATCTTCCGTTATATCACTCAGCAACAGCAATTTCACAAGCCACTAAATGACACAAAAACAAGATTTATATCATTTATAAGTCACACGGTAATGTATTTACATATAATATGTACCTATACATTAGTTATATATTAGTATATGTGTATACAGTGTATATTTATATTAAAATATAAATATATTTATAATTAAATACATAAACAAAATATATATATTTTATACGCTATACTGCTTTATTATATTTTCCACATGGTACTGTGTATGTTAATAAAAATGAATTAATAGATTAAGTTAAATATTGAAAAAGTGAGAATAATAACAATATATCTGCATTTAATGAAGGTATATTGACTTATCAACATTAGGTGGCGGTAATGAGGCTTAGGCACTGGCCACCCGCCATTCAAACAGTAGAACAAGGAAGTAGCTGCTGTTCGTGCTGCAGACATCGTACCTGTGTACTGGGAGTTCGTACTACAGTAGTACTAAAGTATACAAGTACATACTTGTTTACTTGAGTACTGAGAAAGGGCCAGCGCCGTTTCTCCCGGCTTCGTTCTACGCGCGCGTATGTTTACCCACAATGCCCTGCGTTCTAGTCCGCTTCCTGCATTTGGTTCGCTTGTAGGGAAGTTGCGTTCACGAACGAACGAGGATTGGATTGAGAAGAACGGCCGTGAATACGACTTCAAACTCATCATGTTGTCATGCAATGTGCACAAGACGCCGACAGGTGGCAATGGAGGGCAGCTGTGCATCCGCTCACACTGAAGAAGAAGAAGACGAAGACGAGCACAAACAGCAGGTATGTCCGTCTGTGTGCACGCATGAGACTGTGGCCGTTTCTCAATACTCAAGTAAACAAGTATGTATGTATTGTTCTGCTGTTTGAATGGTGCTGCAGGCTCATTAGCGCCACCTACAGTGTTGATAAATGAACATATCAAATACTTTTAATTTATTTTAATTAATTTTTATTGTTATTATTTTCACATTTTTACATGTCATTTAGCAGACGCTTTTATCCAAAGCGACTTACAATGGAATTGAGGACAATCAGACCATGATGTCTTTCGCACACAGGGTACCGGTCTTAACCACTGAGCCACTCCACCCAACATTTTAAATACTTCATTTATTAATTTATTTCTATTAAAATATGCAATCCACTGTGGAAAATAGATATATTACAGCATTGTAGAGTAGTATATGTAATAAAGTATAATCTTACTTATATATGAAATAACAGAGACACCCAGAAACCCAGAGACACATCTGGGTTGCATCTGGGTTTACTTCCTCTATAACTCTCTTCAGGTCAACCACAACACAACACAACTCAACATACTCCACCTAGTGGTAGGAGTCATATATGCACACATATCACATCTTCCCCTTTAAAGGAGACATATTATACCCTATTTCTCCAAAATAGTTCCCTGGTGTCCTAATGAACATGTCTGTGACATGCTTTGGTCAACATAGCAATATTTTTAATTAGGACGTGTCAGAATGGTCAGTTACAATGTGTGTGTTTGTACGTCGGAGAAATACGGTCACTGACTAAATACGGCGACCGCTGGCCGCAGTCTGATGCGAAGTGGTGCGAACACACAAACACACGTTTGCTGACTTTATCCGGCACATTAGCTTCATATATCTCCGCATTGACATAATACCGCTCTTCCTCCCTCGCCTGCACTCTCGCATTTTATAGGGACAAGGTGGAGCTAAGGTGGAGCTCTCGACGTAAACTTACTGGTGGGGTTGTAACATTCGCGGTGAAATGCGCATGCTGCCATCATAATGCGCAGTGAATTCAACATCGCATGTTTTATCGCCTATACTTACACTAAGGGGACCACGAAAAAAGGACTGAATATTCTTTTTCCACACTTTAGCGACTGGTCGGGCCTCCAGAGTCACAAATATAAGTATTAAAATGATTAAAAAGTTGATTTTGCATAATATGTCTCCTTTAACATATTCTCCACACTCAATTTACTCATCATTTTCTAATCATTGACTTAACATTTCACAGTTTAACAAAGTTAACACATGCCTTGAAGTACATACAATAAAAACACTATGAAATACTGTTATGAGTGCACTTTCTAATTTCATATAATTTCAAAACTGTGCAGCCTCTGATTTCAACCAAAAGTTACTTTACACCTTATTGGCAAAGCATATTCAACTTGAATTCTGAAAATTAATTAACCAAAATAAATATGAAGTGCTTCATCCACACTCATTAATACTTCAAACAAACTTAACCAAAAGTTTTAAATGACTCTCACTAGATACTTAAATGCTGCTTATCATTGAGAATAACATTTTGGTTTCCTAATTGGCCTGCCACACCTTGACCTTTTAACTGGTTCTTCTCTGTTCACAGTTGGTGTCACAGTCCCTTTCAGTGTTGATGTCACGGGTGATTGCACTTGTGACTGTGCATGTGATGGCATGGGCCTATCAGTCTCTGCAAGTGTACTGGTGACTGGATAACAGTCCTCCACGTCTACAGAACGTGATTGTGGAAAAGTAATTTCTCTGGTTTTCAGCAGTTGTCGCAGATTTCTCCTGTAGGTGTTTCCATCTGGAGTTTGGACTATCACTGACCTGGGGTTGTCATGTCTTCTCATGACGACTGCTGGTTGCCAGTTATCTTTGACTCTTACTCTCACCTTCTTTCCTTCAAACAGAAGCGGTAACCGTCTTGCTCCTCTGTCAAAGTACTGCTTTTGTTTCAGCTGCCTCTCCTTGATGCTGTGGTGAACATTGTCATACAGCTGTTGTTTGAGCAGCTATGCTGATGTTGGTAGTTTAGTTTTCAGTCTTCGACCCATGAGCAGTTGGGCAGGAGACAGTTTCACTCCATCCAAAGGTGAGTTCTTGTATTCCAACAGAGCAATGTAAGGATCACTCTGTCTCTCTTGTGCTTTCGTCAGTAAGTTCTTTACTGTCTGTATTGCTTGCTCACTTTGTCCATTCAACTGGGGGTATCCCGGGCTGGATGTGGTGTGTACAAACTCCCAGCTCTCTGTGAATGTCCTGAACTCAGCACTTGAGAATTGTGGATCGTTGTCTGACATGACTTCGTCTGGAATGCCATGTCTTGCAAACATCGATTTGAGGGCTGTCACCACATGTCGGCTGGTCGTCCCAGTGAGTTTCGGGATACTTTGAATAGTAGTCCACACACAGCAGATAATCACCTTGCTCATAGTAGAACAGATCTATTCCAACCTTTGCCCAGGCTCTCTCTGGGATGTCATGGCAGATGAGTGGCTCTTTAGTGTTGCTCCGCCTGAATGTGTTACAGACAGCACACTTCATTACAACATCTTCAATCTCCTTAGCCATGTTGGGCCAAAACATAATGTCTCTCGGCCTTTCTTTACATTTGACAATTCCAAGATTAGCTTCATTAGCTCTCGCAAGCATGTCTGCTCTCAAGCTACTCGGAACGACAAGTTGTGTGTTCTTGAAGAGTAGACCATCAAAACATGTAAGTTCCTCTTTGAATATCCAATATGTTCTGATGTCTGCTGGTACATGTCGTATTTCTGCTGACCATCCTGCTTGGACCATATCCATGACCATCTGCAATTCGTCATCAGCTGCTGTTTGTGTTCTGAATATGTTCAGTTTCTCTTCTGTGATTGGTAGTTGAGATGTTAGTAAATGGACCTGTAGTTCATCCTCCAGGAGTTGCTCTGGTTTCTCTTTCAGGTAAGCTCGACTCCGTGTGTTTGCGATGTAGAGCTCCTTTCCAGGCTTGTAGGAGGCACATCAGCATCCTCTGGAGTCTCGGTGGAGCCTTCTGGAGTGATTTCTTGAACACAGTCTCTTACGGTTTGTGGTCTGTTTCCACACGCACTGTCTTGCCATAAACATATTGCTTGAACTTCTCACACCCATAAAGAATCGCGAAAAGTTCTTTTTCAATTTGAGCGTACCTCTTCTGACAGTCAGTCAGCGCTCTTGAGCCATAGGTCACCGGCTGTCCATCCTGAATTAACACTGCTCCTAGACCTTCAGAGCTCGCATCGACAGACAGTGTTATAGCCTTTCTCCCATCAAAATACCTGAGCACTGGGGCTTTGCTCACAAGGATCTTCAGCTTTTCAAAGCTTTTCTGCTGTTCAGCCTCCCAATGCCAAGCTACGTCACCCTCCAGGAGTTTCCGGAGCGGCGCACTCTCATCAGAGAAGTTTGGTACAAACTTTGCCAGATACTGAAATATCCCTAAAAACCTGCCTTGTCTTCTGGTTCAGGCATGTCCTGTATAGCTCTGACCTTGTCCTGGTCTGGTTTCATTCCCCCCGCAGACAGAATGTGGCCGACGTATGTGATCTCTGTCCTTCTGATCTTACATCTTTGTTTAACTTCAGCTTGATACTCCTGATCCTGTCCATCAACTCTCTCAGTCTCCTGTCATGCTGTTCCTCGTCTTCACCCCACACTAATATATCATCCACTATGTTCATAACTCCCTCCAAACCTTCCAGTCTCACTTCTGGAGCTGACGACACTCCAAAGGGAAGTCGCAGGAAGCAGTAACGTCCATATGGGGTGTTAAATGTACATAACTTGGAACTCTCCTCGTCCAACTGTACTTGCCAGAAGCCATGATTGGCGTCCACTACAGAGAAAACCCTTGCATTTGGCATCTCTGCGATGATCTCTTCAACTGTGCGTAGTGGATAGTGTTCCCTTTTTATAGCTTTCTTGAGATCTTGGGATCGATGCAGATTCTCAGTTTGTTGGGCTTTACCACAGTGACCATACTGTTCTCCCAGTCTGTGGGCTCAGTCTGCTTTACAATAACTCCAAGATCCTCCATCCTATCCAGTTCCGCCTTTATTCTGTCCTTCAGTGCTATTGGCACTTTCCGTGGTGGGTGAATGACTGGAGTGACATCTGGATTGAGCTGGATGTGGTGCAGTCCTGGCACGCACCCTAGACCAGTGAACACATCTTCATATTCGCACAGAATGTCAGTATTGTCTTTCTTATCTACACTGTACACTCTTCTGATTAGACCTAGTTTTGTGAAGGATTCTCTTCCAAGGATAGCAGGTGATGATCTGGAATTCCAGCTCATTTTCCTTGTCTTTGAAATCACACTTGAGCTTTGCCCTGCCCTTTGTTGCTATCATGTGGCCAGAGTAAGTAACAAGCTTACATCCTGACTTCTGTATTACAGCATCCTTGTGTGTGATTCTCTCAAAGTCTCTCACTGACAGCACGTTGCACTCTGCTCCTGTATCAAGCTTTAAAGTTAGCACACTGTTGTTTAATTTGAGCATTTGAGTCCATTTCTTACTGTTGTTGTTCTCTGTTTCCAGCTGAAACTTTGCATCTGTTTGCTCACTTGGTCTGATCTCTATACATCCCATAAACATGACATCATCTTCTTCTCACAGTGTCATTGTTTAAAAAAACACGCACAAACACAACCACATACAAAACACTATTATGCACTATATTCACTAGACGGTTGATCTGCAACAACCATAGCGCACACGCACACCACTGCACATCTATAGGCTGCTGCATCATTAACACCACATCTTCCGTTATGTCACTCAGCAACTGCAATTTCACAAGCCACTATATGACACAAAAACAAGCTTACACATAAGCATAGGCGTCAGCTACGCGGGGAACACGTCCTCAACACTCAAACTACCGGAAATTATGTACCTCTTCGGTGTAGGTCTTTCTCTTGAGATAATTTCCTTCTTTTCTCCAAATGATCGCCATAAAAAGTGCACATGAAGGAGATCAGAAACATGATCGATCGGTGGTGTTAATGCAGTGGCCATAGCTTACTTCAAAACCCGCCAAAGGTTCAAACGTTGATGACAACAGTAGGGGCTAGCGCCGGACACATCGCTGGGCCTGGGGCGTTCTGTCACTATGATATCAAATTTTGATTGGCTGACGACACACGTCAGTCAAAGTTATAACCAAATAGGAAATGGCAGCTTCAACGAAAGGCCAGCAATACTACTAGAGCAGGTCCACGGAGCTTTGATGCGTTTAATGACATATGGAAAAATCCAGCTCAGCTTCACAAAAAATAACTATATTCTTTCTGGAAATATAATCATAACATGTTGAAAAAGTCATTTAATTCAGACACATTCAGACACACATTAATTTGAATATTTAAAAAAATAAAATAATAATAATGAACTAGTACCGCAAGCGGTAATGAACGGGTTCGAGCTTGAGGGCTCGCGAGTCTCCGTGTTCCCACGTCGCCGCGCGAGTCCTCTAGCTCATCTCCCGTTCATTCACCGCTTGCGGTACTAGTTATTTTCAGTCTTAATTATTTTCAGCTTTGACTATTTTCAGTGTCCCTGTGGTATGTTAGAGGGCTCTTCCTGTTTAAAATGGCCGACTTTCTGATGAAAGGTGTGTCCGTAAACGTGTTCAAGGACGGTCCCTTGACTCATATATCAAGTTTCGTGAAGATTGTACAATGTTAGACTTTACTTCCTGTTTCGGGAGTTCTACTTCCTGTAGGGAGGTCATCCTTTACAGACATGTTCTGGACGGGTCTGAGATCTCACATGTCAAGTTTCAAGTGGATACAACAATCCCTGTTAGAGCAGCATGAAAAACTTAGATTTTATAGATTTGTAGGCAGCTGCCTCCATCATGTGGCGAAAAATGGTTACTGCACAAACGAACCACTCAGTTGAGTGAATCCTTTGCAGTGTTGCCATGGCAACACCGTTGAACGATTTGTTATCATATTCACGCATCATCTACCATGTGTTTTAAATGTTTTCACCGATTTTGAGTTTGATACGATGAACTCTGTAAAAGTTATAAGCGAAATTGTGAATTTGTTGTATTTGTTGTATTTGTTGTATTTGTTGTATTTGTTGTATTTGTTGAGGCGCTGTTATCGAAATTTACAGTTTTTGCAAAACTGTAAATTTCGCAAGGGCCCATCATTGATTGTGGCGAAAAATTAAAATTTTCACCAACTTTGCCGGCCCCTTTCTCGTACGCCATGATACTTTAAGAAAAGTTTTCAATAACTTTAGATCCTCAACTTGTCCACAGTGACCTTACTAAGTTTAAAGGTGATCCCATGAAAGCTCTAGGACAAGTTCGTTCACATACCATTGGTGCGAAATGGCCAAAATCGGCAAAAAATGAACTTTCAATCCAAGATGGCGGCTTCCCTGTTCGTTTTAGAGCTTAGGCTCCGCTGACTTTTTTGACCGTCCCTACCTAAGGAACGTGTGTACCAAGTTTTGTGCATGTACACAAAACAAAAATTGGTGAGTTTTCATGTTCAGGGCCTCTAAAACGCGATTTACTTTGGTGAAGAAGAAGAGGGGTGGGGTGGAGTAGCTCAGTGGTTAAGACCAGTACCCTGTGTGCGAAAGACATCATGGTCGCAATGGTCGCAAGTTCGACTCCACCCCTGGCTGATTGTACTCAATTCCATTGTAAGTCGCTTTGGATAAAAGCGTCTGCTAAATGACATGTAAAAAGAGGAAGAATAATCCTTACGGTTTCAATAGGGTACTTGCAACCTTGTTGCTCGAACCCTAAAAATACTTTTTTGATACACTGATTGTTTATGCCACAGACTACGCAGCCTTTTATCAGTTCATCTGTCAGCTGCGCAAATTCACAATCCTTTCCCTTGGTCTTTAGGTCCATCACGTAAGCATCAATCGTCTCATTCGGCCCTTGGACTTGGGTAAAGAACACGTGTCTCAGATAGTTGATGTTCTTCCGTGGCTCACAGTCTCTAAACATATCCTTAAGTTTGTTGATATCCATATCTTCATCAAAGTCCATGGTATTAAATACCTTTATCGCTTCATCTCCAGCAACATGAAGGAATGTCGCACATTTCACCTTCTCACTCTTCTCTTCGATGCCCGTCGCGATGAGATAGAATTCAAACCTTTGAATCCACGTTCGCCAGTTTTCTGCCAGATTTCCCTTGAAGCACAGACTGTTCAGGGGCTTCAATTGTTTAATTTTTTAGTTTTCTGACACCATGTAATAAAGTATACTCTTACTTATATATGAAATCACACGGAGACACGTCTGGGTTGCATTAACTCGTTTACTTCCTCTATGACTCTCTTCTGGTCAACCACAACACAACTACTACTCTACTCTACTCTACATATCTAATATTAACATATTATATTTAAATACAGATACAATAACTGCGACTTTAATATAAATCTAAAACTCAAAGTTTAAATAAATCAAACATTAATAATATACCAGCTTTCAAACTGTGAGGTCAAAACATTTACATTAAAAACAAAATAACACGTCAATAACAAATCTATGGATCACACCAAGCATCTAATGACAGCGACGTCTGAGCCAGTGGATCATTTCTTCAGGACAGGCCGAGGTAACGCTGCTCTGTGAGCACAGTGAGCGCCGAGCGTCCGCAGGGGCGGAGCTGATCACCTCCGACAAACGTCGATGCCAAACTAATACGTCATATCTTAATACACAAACCACATGTTTGAATTCTAAATTACTAATTTCTCGCCTCAAAGGATGTTAAAACCTTGTTCCGGGACACAGAAAAATATTTATTTCAGATTTATATTTCTATTATCTGCTGCTATGTTCTGCCGAAATGTATTCTGGGATACATGGACATCCCAAGTACGCTTAAAGGGGACATATTATGCAAAATCAACTTTTTAACCATTTCAGTACTTATATTCGGGAGGCCCTACCAGTCGCCAAAGTGTGGAAAAAGAATACTCAGTAATTTTTTCGTGGTCCGCTTTAGTGTAAGTATAGGCTATAAAACACACAATGTTGAATTCCCTGCGCTTGACGGCAGCATGCGCATTTCACTGCGAATGTTACCACCCACCAGTAAGTTTACTTAGAGAGCTCCACCTTAGCTCCACCTTGTCCCTGCGAGAGTGCAGGCGAGGGAGGAAGAGCGGTATTATGTCAGCGCGGAGAGACAAGTGTGCTGTTGGTGGCTGCACAGTGGAGCACAGTGTTTTACACAAACTTCCCGCCTCAGAGGATTTTATATATGAAGCTAATGTGCCGGATAAAGTCAGCAAACATGTGTTCGCACCACTTCGCATCAGACTGCGGCCAGCGGTCGCCGTATTTAGTCAGCGACCGTATTTCACTGACGTACAAACACACACATTTTGTGGCGATCAGCGGTGCTGTCCCTAAGCCACCGCTGATTGCCAGCTCCGGAGCACAGACTCAGTCTGATACAGTCACATACAGCGGCAGTTTATGCAACTTGCCACTCGCCCCTGGCGATCAGCGGTGCTGTCCCTAAGTCGTTTTAACTGATTTTCACAGAGAGTGCTGTCACAAGAAGAGACATCTGACACAAGGATCAAGACCTAGCAACAACACCGAAATGGAGCTGAGGGAACAGGAGCTGAGCGAGTGAGCGCCGGAAAGAGGACAAATCAGAAACCTGGAAGAAGTGGGCGTGTATTTGCATGTGTCTCATTTGCATTTAAAGGGACTACGCACAAAACAGAGCGTTCTGAAAGGGGCTGGTTTAGCAGGGTTATTGAACTGCTATGGTGCTTTATCCTTATGGTATTTTGACTAAAGCATGTCACTGACATGTTCATTAGGACACCAGGGAACTATTTTAACTTGGGGAAATATGGTTTTACTTTTTGGTGGCAAGACGGACGCACAATGCAGAGGGGGCATTGTTCACACATGCGACCAGCTGATCGCGCTGAGGGAGCCGGCACTCCTGATCACAACACGGCCCGAACGTCCGAAGGAACTGACAGAGCAAGTGTCGGGGCTGCAGAGCTGGAGCCAAAGGGAGAGCCAAAGCGAAGGAGGTACAAACCAGCCATACCTGCAATAATCACGGGGAATGTGAGATCTCTGGGAAATAAAATGGATGAGCTCTGCGCACATGAGGACCAGCTGGGTGTTCAGGGAGAGCAACCTCATGTGTTTCCCCGAGACATTCAATTCAATTCAATTCAATTTTATTTGTATAGCGCCAAATCATAACATACATTATCTCAAGGCACTGTACATAGACAACATCAAAGAGAGCAGAGAACCCCAACAGTTCACACAATGAGCAAGCACTAGGCATCAGTGGAGAGAAAAAACTCCCTCTTAACAGGAAGAAATCTCTGACAGAACCAGGCTCAGAGATGTGCGGTAATCTGCCTCGACCGGTTGGGGTGAAAGGAAAAATGGGGGACAGTGGAGAGGTGGGGGACAGAAAATGGGGGGAGAGAAAGGACAAGAGGGAGATGAGGGAGAGACAGAAGAGAGAGAGGGAGACCAGCAGCAGATACACAACAACTGTATCAGGTTACAAGTTTATACAGTTACTGATATCGACTTTTTAATTACAAAATAATAATAATGGTGACGATGAGCGTAGCCTCGGAAACTGAATCTTGATCCTGCAACCTGCATGATGAGAATACAGAGAGAGAGGGAGGGAAGGAAGGAAAGACACAAACTAGGGAGAGAAAGAGACAAGGTTAATGACATATAAAAAGTCATAATGCTGAGTGTGAGAGAGTGAATGTGCGTGTACCACAGGAAAATCCCCCAGCAGTTTAGTTCTATAGCAGCATAACTAAGAGATGGTTTAGGTTTCCCTGAACCAGCTCTAACTATAAGCTTTATCAAAAAGGAAAGTTTTAAGTCTAACTTTAAATACAGAGAGAGTGTCCGCCTCCCGAACTATCATTGGAAGCTGGTTCCACAGGAGAGGAGACCTGGTAGCTAAAGGCTCTGCCTCCCATTCTACTCTTACAGACTCTGGGAACCACAAGTAAACCTGTATTTTGTGACCTAAGTGGTCTATTAGGGTGATAGGGTAAGACTAGGTCTTTCAGGTATGAAGGGGCCTGACCATTAAGTGCTTTGTACGTGAGGAGGAGGATTTTAAATTGAATTCTAAACTGTATGGGGAGCCAGTGTAGAGAAGCTAACACTGGAGTTATATGGTCTCTCTTTCTAGTTCCTGTCAGAACTCGTGCTGCAGCATTTTGAATTAACTGAAGGATTCTAACAGACTTGTTAGAACATCCTGCTAATAAGGAGTTACAGTAATCTAATCTAGATGTAACAAAAGCATGAACTAGTTTTTCAGCATCCTGTAAAGACAGAATGTTTCTAATTTTCATAATGTTCCACAGGTGGAAGAAGGCTGTTCTGGAAATTAGTTTTATGTGTGAATCAAAAGACATTTCCTGGTCAAAAGTAACTCCAAGGTTCCTCACAGTGGAACTGGAAGCCAGGGTGATGTCATCTAAAGTGACAATGTGGTCAGAAAGTTTTTCTCTGAGGTGTTTAGGGCCGAGTATAATGACCTCAGTTTTTTCTGAGTTTAAAAGTAGAAAGTTACAGGTCATCCAGGACTTAATGTCTCTGAGACATTCCTGGAGTTGAACAACCTGATTTATTTCATCCGGCCTCATCGATAGATATAGCTGTGTGTCATCTGCATAACAATGAAAATGTATGTTATGCTTTCTAATAATGTTCCCTAGAGGAAGCATATATAAGGTAAAAAGTATAGGCCCAAGCACTGAGCCTTGTGGAACTCCACAATTAACTTTTGTTTGTAGTGAGGCTTTATCATTAACGTGAACAAACTGGAATCTATCAGATAAGTATGATTTAAACCAGCAGAGGGCAGCACCTGTGATACCAAGAGTCTGCTCCAATCTCTGCAGTAGAATATCATGATCAATGGTGTCAAATGCAGCACTAAGATCTAACAGGACAAGTAAAGAAACTAGACCATTATCTGACGCCAAGAGAAGATCATTACTAACTTTAACTAGTGCTGTTTCTGTGCTATGGTTTAATCTAAAACCTGACTGAAAATCTTCAAACAGGCCATTAATGCGCAGATATTCACATAATTGATTGGCAACTGCCTTTTCTAAGATTTTAGAGACAAAGTGAAGATTAGATATAGGTCGGTAATTAGCTAAAATATCTGGGTCAAGGGTCGCTTTTTTTAGAAGGGGTTTAATAACTGCTACTTTAAACGTTTGGGGCACATATCCAGTTAATAAGGATAGATTAATTTGAGTTAATATAGAGTTGTTAATTAAAGGAAACACATCTTTAAACAGTTTGGTGGGGATAGGATCTAACTGATAGGTTGACGGCTTAGATGATGAAACTAATGATGTTAACTCAGGGAGATCTATAGGGGAGAAACTGTCTAACTGTGCACCTGGTGCTTCTAAAGCTCTTGTGCTAGAAGATGAGTCAGTCCTAATATGAGGGAGGAAATGATCAATTTTTTTTCTAATTGATGTTATTTTATTCACAAAAAAGTTCATAAAGTCATCACTGCTCAGTGTTAAAGGAATAGATGGTTCAGTGGAGCTGTGGCTCTGTGTCAGCCTGGCTACAGTGCTGAAAAGAAATTTATGATTATTCTTATTTTCTTCAATTAGAGAAGAATAATAGGCAACTCTAGCTTTGTGTAGGGCTTTTTTGTAAGCTACAAAACCATCTTTCCAGGCTATATGAAGTTCCTCTAGGTTACTGGAACGCCATTTTCTTTCTAATCTACGTAACGTCTGTTTAAGAGCACGAGTATCAGAGTTAAACCATGGTGCTCGTTTCATCTGATTCACCACTTTCCTTTTCAGAGGGGCAACACGATCTAATGTAGTACGCAGTGAGGCTGCTGTACTATCAACAAGGTTATCTATGAGGGCGGGAGTAAAATCACAAAAGGTACCTTCAGATGTACTGACATATGGCACCGAGTTAAATAAAGGTTGCACTGTCTCTTTGAATGTATTAATATTATTATCAGACAGGCACCGGCTGTAGCTGTATTTCTTATTTATGTTATTGTAGTTCATTATTGAACAGTTAAATGTGAGTAAATAATGATCAGTAAGGAGAGGGTTTTGAGGAACTATGTTTAAATTATCAATATCAATACCATAAGTTAAAACAAGGTCGAGGGTGTGATTAAGGCAATGAGTTGGTTCATTTACGTGTTGAATAAAACCTATTGATTCCAACAGCGAGTTAAATGCGCAGCTAAGACTATCACGGTCAACATCTACATGGATGTTGAAATCCCCTACAATTATGATTTGATCTGTTTTAAGCACCAACTCAGATAAGAACTCAGAGAACTCTGATAGGAACTCTGAATAAGGTGCAGGTGGACGATAAACTGTGACTATTATAATTGGTTTCTGTGATTTACAACTAGGATGAGATAGATTAAGAATAAGGCTTTCGAACGATGAATATCCTGGTTTGGGCTTGGGATTGATTAATAATCTAGTATTAAAAATGGCTGCTACTCCTCCTCCTCGGCCTGAGCTTCTAGGAATATGGGTATTAGCATGAGTGGGTGGAGTTGATTCATTTAGACTGACGTAATCGTCTTCATGTAACCAAGTTTCAGTTACACAGAATAAATCAATACAATTGTCAGAGATAAGATCATTTATTAAAACAGATTTTGAGGAGAGAGACCTTATATTTAATAGTCCACATTTGAAAGTGGTATTATTTGACTCTGTTTTATTGTTGGTATTAATCTTTATTAAGTTAGAATGTCTAACTCCTCTTCTGTTTGTTATTGGTTTATTTACTTTATTTACTTTAGTTTTTACTTTAGTAGGTCGAGGGACAGACACAGTCTCTATGGGGTTTTAATAGGTGACTGCTCGAAAAGAAGCACAGAGAAGCATGAAAGACTGCAACTCTGTGTCCTGGTCTCAACTCTGGATTGTCATGGGTTTCTAATAAAATGCCCTAAGCTGCTAGATAAGAGAGCTGCTCCATCCAAAGTGGGATGGACGCCGTCTCTCCTCATGAGACCAGGTTTCCCCCAGAAGTTTTGCCAGTTATCTAAAAACCCAATGCTGTTTTCTGGACACCACCTCGACAGCCAGCGATTGAATGACGACATGCGGCTATACATGTCATCACTGGTTACATTGGGCAAAGGACCAGAGAAGATTACGCTGTCAGACATAGATTGTGCATACCTACACACAGACTTAACATTAACTTTAGTGACCTCCGATTGGCGTAATCGGGTGTCATTACTGCCGACGTGAATAATAACTTTACTGAATTTACGATTATCTGTAGCCAGCAGTTTCAGATAAGACTCTATGTCGCCCGCTCTGGCCCCGGGAAAACACCTGACTGTGGTCGCTGGCGTCGATATTTTCACGTTCCTCAGGATGGAGTCACCAATTACCAGAGTTGGTTTCTCAGTCTGTGTGGTGCTGAGAGGGGAAAACTTGCACCCACACTTCACCGAGCACAGCATGGCAGTACCGGGCTTTAAGACTGTGCAGGTGGACAGAGATGCTGCTCTGAGCGGCAAGAAGAAAGGGGGTGGCGTTGCTGTATACGTGAATGAGAAGTGGTGTCACCCCAGACATGTTTGTGAGAAGGAGCATTTGTGTAGCCCGGACATGGAACTTTTGGCTGTGGGAATGCGCCCGTACTACCTCCCCAGGAAATACTACTCCGTGATTGTTGTGGCTGTCTACATCCCTCCCTCAGCTGATGCAGCGGCAGCAGTAGACGGTGTCTAATCTGCTGTGTCCAGATTACAGACACAGCATCCCACTGCATTTATCACTATCACTGGGGATTTTAACCACACCAACCTGGACTCTGTTTTACCAACCTTCCACCAATATGTCGACTGCCCCACCAGAGACAATAAAACAAATGACCTTTTGTATGCAAATGCTAGGGATGCATACACAGCCACTGCCCTTCCCACTCTTGGCTTGTCTGATCACAACCTGGTCCAGCTGACTCCCAGGTATGTCCCTGTAGTGAAGAGGCTTCCTGTTGCCACCCAGTCAGTGAGAAGGAGTACACAGGTGGCTGACATGGCTCTGCAGGACTGCTTTTTTTTTTTTTAACTTTATTTTTCATTCAATAAAGTTTAAAGTTAGTTTTTATTAATCCCCTTAGGGAAAGTATTCCTCTGCATTTTGACCCATCCTAGAATTAGGAGCAGTGGGCTGCCACACTGAGTGGCGCCCGGGGAGCATTGGGGGTTGGGTACCTTGCTCAGGGGTACCCCAGCCCTTTTTTTGGTGGGGATTTGAACCGGCGACCCTCCGGTTACAAGTCAAGTTCCCTTTCCCCTTGGCCACAGGCTGCCCTAAAACAAGAACAAAACACAAATACAGGGGGTAGACACTACTATCTTGCATAAAGATGCCATTTTGTCCATCTTGCAGTACATAACTCTGATTTCATCCGTAGTCTATAGGTCATTTGCTCCATTGATCGAATTTCTTCAACAATATCTAGCCAGTGGCTCAGTCCAGGTGGTTCAGTTTTCAGCCAACTTCTTGTAATGGCTTTCTTAGCCGCAAGGGATAGGATCTTAAACAGATACACATCATTTTTAGCTATTACCCCATCTGGTATCAGTCCCAGGTACATATGCCTGATGTCATCAGGGATATTATAACCAAAGATTTCCCCCACGATCCTCAGAACCCCGTCCCAAAATGATCGTATTTTCATACAGGACCAGAATATATGAGAGTGACTGGCATTCAATTGCCCACATTGTCTCCAACAGAATTGTTGTTGACCCAATTGTTTATGTTTAATTTGTGGTGTAATAAAAAAACGTGTTATGTTCTTCCAACCAAACTCCCTCCATCTCTTTGAACTTGTGGATGTGTGTTGGGTCTTGTAAATGGAATGCCAGTCACTCTCAGACAGCCCAATGTTAAACTCTTTTTCCCATTTCTCTTTTATATACAATGTATTCCTTCCTTGTTGTTTCATTAAACCTCTATACAGTTTAGAGACTATTTTTGAAGGAGTTTTTTTATATGCACCTGTCAACACCTCAATCACATCATTCCCTTCCAATGAGAGGTCCTTCTTGATCTCTGTCTCATATAAGTGTCTTAATTGAAGAAATCTGTAAAAATCTCTGTTGTCCAATCCAAACTCAACCCTAAGTTGACCAAATGATTTAAAATGTTGCTTATCAATGAGTGTACATATAGCTGTTATTCCTCTGTCCCTCCACTTTTTAAAGGTTTTGTCTATCACACCTGGTCTGAACCTGGTGTGAGAAGGCCAGATCAACAGCTTACAGTCACCTGTTAACTTGAATTTTTTAACGACGTCATACCATATTTCGAACGATCCTCTCAAAATTGAGTTTTCAACCTTAAGATCCATATGATCTTTTCCACCTAACATTGACTGTGGGGGGGCCCGACCCAAGTTCATCTCAATGTCCTTCCATCTGGCTTGATAACACGAAGAGCACCAATAGACAACATATCTTAACTGTGCAGCATAGTAATAATCTCTGAGACTTGGCAATGCCAATCCTCCATTTTCTTTGTCTAGTTGAAGGGTCTTGAATCGTATCCTAGGTCTGGCACCTGCCCAGATGAACCTGGAAATTAGCTTGTCCCATGCTGAGAATTGAGAATCTGGTACTTTAACTGGGAGAGACAAAAAAAGGTACAGCAACCTGGGTAAAAGATTCATCTTGATCACCTCAGTTCTTGAGCTGAAATCCATCACTAACAATGACCACTTTGCTACATCTTTTTGAATTTTATCGTTAATTAGCCTGTAATTTGTCTCATAAATTGAGTCATATTCCTGAGTTATTATCACTCCTAAGTATTTTATTGACTTAGAATTCCAATTTAAATTATATCTCTTGCTGATTTCTTCTTTTGGCTTGAAATTAAAGGATAAAACCTGAGTTTTTGACATATTCAATTTATAACCCGACATCAATCCATATTCTTCCATTATCTTTAATAATATGGTAAACGTTGTGTTTGGATCTTGAAGAAAGGTAATTATATCGTCAGCAAATAGTCCTATTTTGTGTTCGTCTCCTGCCATCGTGATTCCTGTCAACTTATCTTCTTGTCTGATTAGTTGAGCAAGTGGCTCTATGAAAATTGCGAAGAGGGCAGGACTAGCACAACAACCTTGTCGTGTCCCTCTGTAGAGTTTAAAAGTGCCCGTCAGATGCCCGTTAATTTTAACTCTGGCTAATGGGTCAGTATACAATGCCTTTATACAATTTATGAATTTATCATTGAATCCCATCCTTTCCAGTACTTTATACAAGAAAGCCCAGCTGACCCTATCAAACGCTTTTTCAGCATCTAAGCTGATCAGTGCAGCGCTTGTATGGTGTTTATTAACATGTTCTATAATATGAAGTGTGCGCCTGATGTTGTCCTCTGTTTGCCGTCCCTTTACAAAACCTGTCTGGTCCTCGTGTATCAAGTCAGGCAAAAAACGTTCCAGTCTTTTAGTGATAATGCATGTAAACAGTTTATAATCTACGTTCAGAATAGATATTGGGCGGTATGACTCGCAGTATTCTTTATTTTTCCCCTCTTTCGGAATGACAGATATCACAGCATCTCTCCAGGAAGGAGGGGCTATCGCCTTCTCAAGCGTCCAATTAAATGATTCTAATAGTACCGGAGCAAGGGCTTCTTTGAACTTTTTGTACCATTCATTTGGGTAGCCGTCACTTCCAGGGCTCTTATTAGTCGCCAGTCTACCTATGGCTTTATCCAATTCATCTTTTGTAATAGGGGCAGTCAAATATCCATTTTGCTCTAAGCCTATTGAGGGGAGGTCCAATGAGATCAGGAATTGCTTGATTTTCTCATCGTCAACTTTCTCAGGCTGTGAATACAAGGTCTCATAGTAGTTTTTAAAGATTGTATGGATTTCTTCTGGGTCATATTTCAATGTATTTGTTGAGGGGTCCCTAATCTTATTAATTGAATTTGTTATTAGTTGCGTCCTAAGGTGCCTCGCCAATATTCGTGCGGCCCTTGGGCCTGATTCATAGAAAGTTTGCTTCACGGATCTCAGTTTATTTTCTATTTCATTGTTAATTAAGTTCTCAATTTGTTTCCTCTTTTCTTTAATCTGGTTACCTATTATATCTTTATTGACATTTTTGGGTTGTTGTTTCTCTAGGTTTTCCAATTCCTCCTCTAATTGATCATATTTTGATCTCCAGATTTTCCTTAGGTGAGCTGTCCGTGATATTAGCTTCCCTCTCATAACTGCTTTGATTGTGTCCCAAAGAATAGTTGGGTCGACCTGGTCGTCCTTATTATCGTTTATACATTCACCAATTTCTTTTGTAATGTCTTCCACTGTGGATTTATTATTCAAAATTCCTAAATTCAGCCTCCATAGTGTATTCCTTGGCTTGCTGTTTAAATGTAAACTAAGGTAAACCATGCTGTGATCTGATATATCTGCCGTTCCAATTGTGCACTCTTGTACCCTGTGTCTATCAATGCTATTCATCAGGAAAAAGTCTAGCCTAGAGTGTACTTTATGTGTGGCTGAATAGTGGGTAAATTCCCTATCACTTGTATGAATACTTCTCCAGACATCAAACAAGCCTACCTCTCTTATGAGGATTTTTAGGTCTTTTGATTTTGAGGATCCAAGTCTGCTTGTGCTTGTCGTGTCTAGTCGATGGTTCAAAATTGTATTCCAATCTCCCGAACAGACCAGGATTCCCTCACTCTCAGAAATAATTAAATCAAATAGTTTCCTAAAAAAGGATCTGTCCCTCTCTGGAGGAGCATAAACGTTCACAAATGTGACCAAAACACTGTCAATCCTGCCCTTAATAATTATATATCTACCTTCATCATCTCTTTTTTCTCCAAGCAGCTCAAAGTTTAAAGAATTAGATATCATTATTACAACCCATCTCCTCCTACTATTTTTACATGAACTATAATATGTGTTGGTGTACCCAAACTTTCTTAGCTTCTCATGTTCCGGTTTTGACATGTGTGTCTCTTGTAAAAATACCACTTGGGACTTATCTTTCCTAATTTTTGCTAGGACCCTACTCCTCTTGACCGGGTTACTCAAGCCATTAACATTCAGAGAAGCAATTTTCAAATTCTGTGACATCACTTAAACATAGAAAAATGTGAATTATTTTGTAGTAGCGTAAACCCCTGATAACACAAACAATAACAAAGACAGAACAGTGTCAACTGAACACAGTGAAAAACACCTCACCAAGACCCCGTTGGTGGGTCGAGGGTAGATCCTATCACTAAGACAGGGCCCTAAGTGTAGGGTGGCTAGGCCAAACCTTTCCATCCTAAAATCCAACGTAAACTATTTCGACACTCCCAGACAGTTATTGTTATTATACCCTAAATGAAGCCAGAAATGAGTCCAGTTCAAATCTTGTGTTCCAGACTCGTAGTGACAGTGATGAATTCTATTTCTTCATTTTACCTCCCTTGCGCTGGGGATCATCTTTCTGAGCATCGGTGTGATCACTCTGGAAACCCTGAAGCTTAGATCGTGCTCTCTGGGCAACGTCGTCCTCAGCCTCATAACGACCCGGTACCTTCTGCCATGAACCCAGCAGCTTTCCCAGGTGCGTTCCCCAGTCAGTCTCACCTTCGGTCGACGTCGCCTCCTCCACTGTGATTCCTCGTCTCCTCAGCTCCACTCTCGCCTCCTCTGCGCTGTTATAAAATCGGGCTCCTGTCTCCCAGTGGATGCGCATGTTCACATATGGTGTTTGGAAGCGAACTCCTTTCACTTTCAGAGCCTTTTTGATCCCGTTATACTCTTTACGTTTCTTGATCACCTCCGCAGTGTAATCGTGATCGAAATAAATGGTCTTATTATTCAGCTGGATCTTTTCCTTCTTTGTTTTATTCCATGCCTCCTTCAAAACCAATTCTTTGGTTGCGAATTCCTGGAAATGTAATATGAATGCTCTCGGGGGTTTGTCGGGAGCGGACCTCCGAGGTCCAGATCTGTGTGCGCGCTGAATATTTAACTCCATGTCAGCCGGGATCGGCAACTTGCTTCGGAGGAGCGCCTCGACAAACTCCGGCACCGAGTCTTCTCCCTCTTCTCCTTCTGCCACTCCGAAGATGCGGATGTTATTGCGTCTGGAGTGTGACTCTAGATCGTTTAATTTAAGTCGCAGCGCTTTTTGCTGTTTCAGGCAAGAGCTCAGAGCCTCGGTCGCTTCAGCAGCCCATCTTTCAACCGTCTCCACCCTGGTCTCCGCCTCGTCCACCCGGTCCGCTAAGCCGTGAACTTCTGCTCCGAGTGTGTCCAGTTTATCATTTATTTCTTGTCCGAGATGACTGAATTATTGTCGCAAAGTGTTGTTATCGCCTCGTAGGTCAGTTTTGAGGTCGTTAATCGCCTGAATTATGTCTGCTGGCGCCATGACGGTCGGATCGACTTTACCGCTGCTGTCTCTGGCAGTCGACGTGTTTTTCTGCTTTGCGGGCTCCTTATCGTCGACTTTTTGGCTTCTAAGTGATCTTCCCCAATCCATCTATCTTTATTTTCAGCCAAAACTGAATTAAATGTAAACTTGGGGTTAAATTGCGATTTGTCTGGGAGAGCGATCTCACGTGCGTCCGACTACTCCATGCGTCAAACCGGAAGCCCCTCTGCAGGACTGCTTTGAGTCTACTGATTGGGATGCGCTCTGCTTGCCACATGGGGAGGACATCAACTCCATGAGAGACTGCATCACAGATTACATCAGGTTCTGTGAACACACGGTTCTCCCTGCCTGGACTGTCCATTGCTTTCCCAACAACAAACCTTGGATTACCAGAGATCTGAAGACTCTCCTCAACAAAAAGAAAGAGGCCTTCAGACAAAGGGACCAGGAGGAGCTGAGGAAGGTATAGCGTGACCTTAAGGAGAAGCTGAGGCAGAGCAAAGACACCCATGTGATGAAGGTGCTAGGGCGGCTGGTCTTGGCCCACCTCAGACCGCAGGTAAAGTCCTCACTGGACCCGCTTCAATTTGCTTATCAGTCCAATTTGGGGATAGATGACGCCCTCATCTGTCTGCTGCATCGAGCTCAGTCTCACCTGGATGGTGCTGGAGGCACTGTGAGAATCACTTAATTTGATTTTTCCAGTGCTTTTAACACCATCCAGCCACTGTTACTGGGAGAGAAGTTGCAGGCGGTGGGGGTGAACACAACCACCATCTCCTGGATCACTGACTACCTGACAGGCAGACCACAGTTTGTCCAACTGGGTTGTGGTTTGTCTGATGTGGTGGTTAGTGATGTAGGAGCCCCATAGGGAACTTTGCTGTCCCCCTTCCTGTTCACCATATACACCTCAGACTTTAAATATGACTCTGTCATGCCACTTGCAGAAGTTCTCCGATGTCTCTGCGGTGGTGGGGTGTATAAGGGATGGACAGGAGGGGGAGTACAGGACAGTGGTAGCTGACTTTGTGAAGTGGGCCAGTGAGAACCACCTGATTCTGAATGTGACCAAGACCAAGGAGATGGTGGTGGACTTCAGGACGAAGAGGACAGCTCCACAACCTTTGAGGGTACTGGGGGAAGTCATTGAGATGGTGGAGTAATACAAATTCCTCGGTGTGAGGCTGAACAACAGACTGGACTGGAAGGCTAACACCAGTGCTGTGTACAGGAAGGGGATGAGCAGGCTCTTCTTTCTGAGGAGGCTACGATCCTTTGATGTATGCAGCGAGATGTTGGAGTTATTTTACCAGTCTGTTGTGGCCAGCGCACTGTTCTTTGCTGTGGTGTGCTGGGGGATCAGCATTGGAGCCGGTGAAACTAACAAACTCAACAAACTGATAAAGAAGGCTGGCTCCATCATTGGCTGAAAACAGGACACCGTGCTAACGGTGGTGGATCATCATGGATAACCCCAATCATCCTCTCCACCACATCTTCCAGGCCCAGGAGAGCACATTCTACAAGAGATTCAGACAGCTCTGTTGTCACAAGGACAGATTCAGGAAGTCATTCCTGCCATCAGCCATCAGGACTTACAATAATTCTCTGTAAAAAACAAAGAAAACCAAAACTGACTGCTCATTTGCACAAATGCACATTGTCTCTCCATGAGATCCGGTATGCCATTGCACTCTTTTATGCCATTCCTTTATTATTGCACTATTTTTTTCCCACTGTTGCACATTTTGCATTTTATGTTTATAATATTTTTTTTGTATTGTATTGCTGCTATGTTAAAACAATTTCCCCTTGGGGATGAATAAAGTGTTTCTATTCTATTCTATTCTACAAGTATGGATATTGAGAAACGGCATGTGTCACATGCTTCACGGCTTCACGGTTAAAGTGACCTCTGCTGGTGAAGCCTTTAATCACACACAGTTTGTCTCTGTTGTTTGTTTCACAGCTGTTTCTATGACGTCATCAGATCTCTCTGCGCTGATGTCATCGTTGCTGCAGTGCTACCATGACATCAGCCCTGTGACGCTGCAGCTGGTGGGCGGGGCTGTGAGCTCCAGTCTTTATTGTGAGGAGGTGGAGGGTTTGGCGGAGGGGGCGGGGCCTCTGGTGGAGTCCTTCCTGGTGGAGCTGTTCCGCTGTAAACTCTGTCAGTTCACCTGCGGCCTCAAGAGCGCCATCGACAGCCACCTGGTGCTCACACACCGCGCCCCCGCCCTCACCTATGTGGGCGGAGCCAATGATGTTGAGGGGCCGGACAATGGAGCTGAGATGAGGGTCCAGCAGGGGACGTCGCCATATCAGCTGGATCTGAAAGGTGAGTCAAAGCCCAGCGACGACGAGGACTTCCTGCTCTACAACATGTTAGACAACATGAGCCCGCCCACCTGTGACATCAGCACGGAGGCGGGGCTGCAGGTTGCTCATACCTGTGAGGTCAGCACGCTGTTTGAGGGGGAAGAGTCCATCTTCTGTCTGAAGGGGACGTCCATGGACCTGTCCTGTCGAATTGACTCTGCCTCCACACAGGAGGAGATGGCTCAGTCCGCCCACCTCATGACTCTAGGACTGTGTCGCATCTCCTCCACCAGGCCGCCGCCCCCACCTCCTCCTCCGCCTAATCTCTCCTCCTCCAGCCCCGCCCAGCCCCCTGAAGACTCCACCCACCTGCCCCAGACACAGAGGAGGGCTTCTTCTGGCAGACGGCGGCTGCCATGCCGCCTGTGTCCTGCGACGCTGGCATCGCGCCACCTGCTGGACATTCACACGCGTTCGCACAGAGCGACGGGCGGTTTTGGCTGCATCTGCTGCAGCTGGACCGCCCACAGCTGGGCGGAGCTAGAGCCACACTGGAGGAGCCACTGCATGAGAAGGGGGAGGAGCAGGAAGAGGAGGCGGAGTGAGGGACCAACAAGAGGGAGCAGCTTGGTCACAGCAGGTGAGGGCAGGGTCACCTGATCAATAATCAACAATCAGTAACCATAGTGATGATGTTTGATTCCAGCAGACAGAGGGAGGGGCCTGCTGAATGGACGAGCTGAAGGGAAGAAGGTGGACCAAACATTCAGGTAGAGACACCAGGGGCTGTTTGAGAAAGCAGCTTTAGTGAAAACTCCATGGCAACAGACTGTGAGTTGGTTAATCCTGAGATGAGTTCAGTTGAACTCTGAGTCAGTTACCATGGCAACAGACTCGGTGAACCTCCTGCTGAGCCTGAAGCAGCACAGTCGTATCAGAGCACAGTCACCTGTCAAAGTAATGATGTGACTTTAATATGAACAAGTGAATTACATGTTCATTTATTCACATAAATATCATGCGTTCATATTTCTGCTCAATTTGATTCAAATGGAGGCTGTGCTCTTTGTTTACCCGTTGCCATGGTGAATCGTAGTAACACACACACACAGCTGACTGAACTAACGCTGATCCAGCTGTTCCACAGTTTGAACTCAGAGTTTGTTGAACCTGCTTTCTGATGACGTTGTTACTTTATTGACAACACACTCAAAGAAACTTTATTGACAGCACACAGATGAAATAAGAACCTTATTGATAGCACACAGATGACAAAATAACTTTATTGACAGCACACATATGATAAAAAGGTTCTTTATTGACAGCACACAGATGACAAAATGACTTTATTGACAGCACACAGATGAAATAAGAACTTTATTGACAGCACACAGATGACAAAAGAACTTTATTGATTGACAGACAGTACACAGATGACAAAATGACTTTATTGACAGCACACAGATGACAAAATTACTTTATTGACAGCACACAGATGAAATAAGAACTTTATTGACAGCACACAGATGACAAAAGAACTTTATTGACAGCACACAGATGACAAAATGACTTTATTGATAGCATGCAGATGAAATAAGAACTTTATTGACAGCACACAGATGACAAAAGAACCTTGACAGCACACAGATGACGAAATTACTTAATTTACAGCACGCAGATGACAAAAGAACACATATTGTATGACAAAAAGTTATTTATTGACAGCACACGGATTAGAATAGAAAAGAATAGAAATACTTTATTCATCCCGAGGGGAAATTGTTTTAACATAGCAGCAATACAATACAAAAAAGTATTTTAAACATAAAATGTAAAATGTACAAAAGTGAGAGAAAATAGTGCAATAATTAAAGAATGGCATAAAGGACCTCATGAAGAGACAATGAGAATTTGTGCAAATGAGCAGGCAGTTCTTTAGGGAAGAATATGAAATAAGAACTTGAAAAGACAACGGACAAAAACATGATGGACACAGCTTTGTTTTTGTGTGACAAACACCTGACAGCCAATCAGATGCCACCGTTCTTGCGGGCAGCGGACCTCAGCACACTTTACTGCAGAGCCACGGCCACAAGACGAGGAGGGGGAAGAAGATAAATAAAGAGGAAGAAAAGGTGGAGCGGTTGGGTTTCTGCTGCACACTGTGTCAGAGGTCATTACCTACTATTCCTCAGGTAACGCTGTTCATCCAGGTGAGTTTCCTGTTACGTAACTGTGACATTTTTGTTCTTGACAGGAAGTTCTCGTCTCAGCTGACTCTGAGGCGTCACATGGGCGTCCACAGCAGTGAAAAACCCTTCATCTGTCCACACTGTTCATACAGCAGTAGACTGAAGGCGTCACTGCGGCAACACCTGAGGACACACACAGGTAACACACACACGTAGGACACACACACGTAGCACACAGGTAACTAGTATCTAGATACACTTACAAAGGTAGCGAACAAATTCTCATTTACGCGAGTACAGTTCTCACACTGGGAATTGTTCTAGCTCCACCCGTTTTACCCAGCATGCATCGGGTGACTTGAGCGTACTTGGCAGAATGCATTTGGCCGGAAGATAGCAGCAGAGAAAAGAAATATAAACCTGACATAAATATTTCTCTGTGTCCTGGAACAAAGTTTTAAGATCATTTGAGTCATTCAGAATTCAAACATGTGGTTTGTGTATTAAGATCTGACGTATTTATAGTTTATAGTCAGAGGTGATAAGCTCCGCCTCTGCAGTGTCCAGCAGAGGGTAGCGTTACCTCGGCCTGTCCTGATGAAGTCATGATGTCTCTGTCATTAGAGGCTTGGTGTGATCCATAGATTTGTTGTTGACGCGTTATTTTGTTTTTAATGTAAATGTTTTGACCTGAAAGTTTGAAGGTTTGTATATTCTAAATGTTTTATTTGTGTTTGTGTGTGTGTGTGTGTGTGTGTGTATAGGGGAGAAACCATACAAATGCACTGTCTGTTCTTACGCCTCCATCGACCTCAGTTCTCTGCTCAGACACCAGAGAACTCACAGTAAAGAGAAACCGTACAGGTGTGAGCTGTGTGACTACAGCAGGTAACACACACGCACACACACACACACTATCAGGGACATTTTATGCCAGCACACTATACTAAAACACCTTAACCACGTCGCCTACGCTGCATATAGACTGAAAAACATGTGTGCGATACCTGTGCGAACAGACATGCGTATTGCGAGTACACCAAATAATGAAGGGTGACGGGTGATAAGTGTCACCCGTCACCCGAGGGGGTCGTTCGTGCCATGTGTGAACACAGCGTACGCCTGTGAGCACGCTCATCTCAATGTACAAATAATGATTTATTTATGATGAAGAAATTTTGAGTTTAACAGCTGCTTCACTTCACAATTCAAGCAGTCCATGTATTACCAAGAGAGAGCGACGTGACAGTTTAGGCTATTTCAGTCACACGTGCACACATTATATATATAATACTTTGTGTTCCGGCACCTTATGATTTACAAATGACGCGCTGGTTGTTGCTATACCTGGTCATATTGCTGTTGGTTATGTTTAATGTGATGATTACATGCTGCATGAATAGAGTATAGGATGATAAAGAATACGTAGGCTAATAATTGTGCCCTCCCATGCATTTTGTATGCCCCTGTCAAAACTGAGGTCTGGTGACTGGTCTGACATGGACTGCTTGAATTGTGAAGTGAAGCAGCTGTTAAACTCAAAAGTCGTCATCATAAAGTAAATAATTATTTGTACATTGAGACGAGCTTGCTCACAGGCGTACGCTGCGTTCACACATGGCACAAACGACCCCTCGCTGTTTGATTTCCACAAACACTACACAGTGTGTGTCTGTACACTCATTAACAGTCACGCGTGGTCTTCATGTCACATATTTGAGGCGTAGTTCACATGACACGCACCCGTCACATAGGTGTTTGTGCAACAACGTGTGTGCAGTGTCTGCGTGACGCCTACAGGACGCCCGTCTGTCTAGAAAGTGAATGAATTTACACGTTAGAGGTTTGATGACGCACACACATTCACACACACTCATACACATACACACACACACACATACACACACACATACACTATTGCTGCGGTTGCCATAGTAACAGCTCTTCTTCTCTCTCAGTATCCAGAAGAAGAGTTTGGACCTTCACGCTCGCCGTCATCACACAGGTGAGGCGTTTCCATGCCGACGATGTGACTACTCCAGTCCTGATCGACAGCTGCTGCTCAGACACATTCAACGACACCACGCCTCCTCACAGCCGTAATCTGTGACATCACTGCTGGTGCTGACCTCTGATTGGACAATTGTCGTGTGGGTGGAGACTACAGCATTTTTTACTGTCTGTCTTTCAAATGAAATGTAACTTTATTGTTTTTAGAATAAATTACATGGTAACATTTGTTATACAAAACTTTATTTATACATAACAATGCTCACAAATACAGATCCATTTACAGGAAATTCTACTTCTGTGGGGGCGGAACCACCTGACATCATCCTGTGAAACAAACTGATCAATAACCAATCAGGTTTCTTTCCTTCTTTATACGTGCTTCCTTCTTCCTTTCCTTCTTTATTCTTCCTTTTTTTTCTTCCCTTCTTTATACTTCTTCTTCCTTTCCTTCTTCCTCCTTTATACTTCTTTATTCATGCTTCCTTGTCTTTCCTACTTTATACTTCCTTCTTCCCTTTCTTCTTTATACTTCTTCCTTTCCTTTGTGCTTCCTTCTTTCTTTCCTTCTTTATACTTCTTCCTTTCCTTCTTTATACATGCTTCCTTTCCTTCTTTATACATGCTTCCTTCTTTTTTCCTTCTTTCCATCCTCCTTTGTCACCTCGTTTCATTCCTTACCTTCTGTCTTCTTTATCACCTACCTACTGTCTTTGTGGTTCCTTGCCTCTTTCCTTCCTTGCTGTTGTCTGTTGACATTGTACAGCTCTGCCAATAAAGTCTAAGAGGATTGACTGTTAATCTGTCAGATTAGCGACGTTAGCAGTTTGCTGTTAATCTGCTCAGTGGACAAAATGGACACGAGGAGGACGCTCATATTCTCAGGTACGTCGTCCATCACACTCACCTTTACACTGTTGTTGTACACAGGTCACATGATCACAGGTCACGTGAGGTCACGTGACTCCTTTAATGGAGCAGATCAAATGATCAGAGTGAGACCTCAGTCAGATGATTCACCTCTGACCGCCACAACTACATCTCTAGCTCAACCTGCTGGTGCAGTACCAACAACTGTTTGTTTGTTTGTTTACAGCCGTGCTGTTAGCGACGCTGACGTCAGCGTTTGTTGAAGAACTCGATGACTCGTGAGTTCAGATGATGATGGTGATGATTGTGGTGATGGTGGTGGTGATGATGATGAAGGATGGTGGTGATGATGATGGTGGTGGTGGTGATGATGAAGAAACTTGAAACCTTCTCTTTGATGTTTTTTTACAGCTTCTTGACAACGAGAACAGTCGACGACAGTTGGATCATTAAAGTACAAACATGTTTATGTTTACGTGTGTGTGCTCATACATGATGAACGTTAAAGGTTAACCTTGTGTCTAACGTGTGTGTGTGTGTGCTCATACATGACGAAGGTTAAAGGTTAACCTTGTGTCTAACGTGTGTGTGTGTGCAGTTCTACGCCCCCTGGTGTTCACTCTGTAAACAGCTGGATCCTGTTTGGCATCAGATCGGCTCAGAACTCAAAAGTCTTGGTTCTCCGGTCAAAGTCGGCAAATGTGACGCCACTGCTAACATTGGTCAGTCACCTTTTCAAAATAAAAGCACTCATCAAACACAGGTCAGAGGTCACAGCCAATGCTCTTGTCATGTGTTTATCTGTAGGTTTGGCCAAAGAGTTCAGGGTCAAAGGTTATCCAGCCATCCTCATGTAAGTCTTGACAGTGACATCACAGTTATTCAGCCAGTCACAGCAGAGCATTCATGATCAATCAACTGATTGATTATTGATTGACTGATTATTGACTGTCTGATTGTTGATTGATTATTGATTGATTGATTGATTATTTGATTGATTGACAGTTGTCTGTTTTCAGGTGGAAGAAACATTTGAAATATAATTATTCAGGCCCAAGAACCAGAGACGCAATACTGGACTTTACACACCGAGTGTCTGGGTCAGTGTGTGTGTGTTATATGTGTGTATATGTGTGTGTGTTATACTGTATATGTGTGTGTTGTATGTGTGTGTTCTTATGTATATCCGTGTGTGTGTGTGTGTTATATATGTGTGTATGTTATATATGTGTGTGTTCTTATATCCGTGTGTGTGTGTTATATATGTGTGTGTTCTTATGTATATCCGTGTTATATATGTGTGTATGTTATATATGTGTGTGTTCTTATGTATATCCGTGTGTGTGTGTTATATATGTGTGTGTTCTTATGTATATCCGTGTGTGTGTGTTTTATATGTGTGTGTATTCTTATACAGTATATATCCATGTGTGTTATATATGTGTGTGTTCTTATGTATATCCATGTGTGTGTGTGTTATGTATGTGTGTGTTCTTATGTATATCCGTGTGTGTGTGTTATATATGTGTGTATGTTATATATGTGTGTTCTTATGTATATCCGTGTGTGTGTGTGTGTGTGTGTGCGCGCGCACAGGCCAGTGGTTCGATCCCTGAACAGTCTGCAGATTTTCCAGCACGCCATAAGCCGCCACGATATCATGTTTGTGTATGTTGGTGCAACATCACCTCTGAAGGTACACACACACACGCGCGCATGCACACATGAACACGCATACACACTGACTGTCACATATTTCCAGGGAAACTTCATGTCTGTTGCAGAGGAGTTGGTCGTCCACACACACTTCTTCTCTGCTGCGAGAGACGTCTTGCCCAAGGTCAGAGACACTGTAGGGACACTGTAGAGACACAGTAGAGACACTGTAGGGACCCTGTTGAGACACAGTAGAGACACTGTAAAGACACTGTAGAGACACTAAACTGTCTGTGTGTCTTTAGGACGTGTCTCTGTCCTCTCTTCCAACTGTTCTGCTTTTCAAAGACACAACGTTTCACACTTACACAGGTGAGATGTAAAAGAATAGCTGCGTCTCTCAGCTGTTTTGTGGTTGGTTGTTACCATTGTAACCACAGTGTCCTGGTGTTTCAGAGGAGAATGATGGAGATCTGAGGTCATGGGTCAACAGAGAACGCTTCCCTTACTTCTCCAAAATCGACAGCTTCGCACTGTATGCCATGGGAGAGTCAGGTAACACTGTCCCCTGACCCTGACCCTGACACACATATGTGCTGTATGAATGAGTGAATAGGGGAATGGGTGAATGTGTTTCAGCAGCTTCTGGATGTGAGAGGAAGTGCAGGTGAAATGACTCCTCCTCTGTCCTGCAGGTAAACTGGTGGCATTGGTGCTGCTGGAGGAGCGTAGCCTGTGTGAGGAGAGTGAGAGGTATACAAACAAACAAAGTGTGACATCACTGTGTCAAGTGACCTTCAGTGACCTTTAATGACCTTCAGTTTCCTGCTCAGGTTAAAAGATCTGCTGAGAAAAGTGACGTCAGAACAGAGACACATGTACAGCAGGTACAGCTGAGGCTTTTATTCTGAAAAACACTCCACTGTGTGTGTATACAGCAGGTACAGCTGAGGCTTTTATTCTGAAAAACACTCCACTGTGTGTGTGTGTGTGTATGTGTGTGTGCGTGTTCCAGACATTTCTACTTTGGCTTCATGACAGGAAATGACTACATCAAAGGTCTGATAATGAGGTGAGCAGCTAGTTTATGTTAGGGCAGCTAGTTTATATAAAAGCAGCTAGTTTATGTATGAGCAGCTAGTTTAGAGCAGCAAGTTTATATAAAAGCAGCTAGTTTATGTATGAGCAGCTAGTTTATATAAGTGCAGCTAGTTTAGAGCGGCTAGTTTATATAAAAGCAGCTAGTTTATATAAAAGCAGCTAGTTTATATATGAGCAGCTAGTTTATATATGAGCAGCTAGTTTATATAAGAGCAGTTAGTTTATATACGAGCAGCTAGTTTATATAAGAGCAGATAGTTTATATATGAACAGCTAGTTTATATAAGAGCAGCTAGTTTATATAAAAGCAGCTCAACCCATCAGTGATGTCATCTTTGTTTTGTTGTATTATCATCAGTGATGTGATCGAGCCGTCATTTGTTGTGGTTAATTTGTCCAATGACGGCTACTTCCTGCCTCATGTCCCTGTGAAGACAGAGCGTCAGCTGCGGGACTTCCTGGATGGTGTGGTGGATGGTGGCGTGCAGGTGAGTGTGGACACACTCAGGGGACGGTGCACATGATTATTTATTTGTTTCTTATTTATGTATTTGTTGTTTTTTTAATTTATTAGTTTATTTGTTTGTTTGTTTGTTTCAGTGTCAGGGAGGAAACAATGTCGTCCAGCGAATCAAACGCCTCATTTATGAAGCTAAAGCTATGCTAACAGTAAGTGCTGTTTACTGTCCACCTCTCTGTCTGTCTGTTTGATGTTTGACCCCTGACCTCTGTTGTGTATTCAGCTCCTCTTCACACAGGTGCCTCTGCTCAGCTTCTTCCTGCTCAGTTTCCCGCTCGCCATTGCTGCAGCCTTCTTTTACCTGTGCTGTAAGCCCCACAAGTGATGACGACAGTGACGTGGCAGCAGTCAAAAACATGGCCGACAAGAAGACGGAGTGAAATATTTGTTACAGTGTCACGTGACCTGAGTCTGTGGATGAAATAAAATAGTTTAACACTGTTCTTCTGCCTGTTCACTCACACACACACACACACACACACACACAGAGTCGCCCCCTGGTGGTTATCTCACTGCTGCTCTTCACTTCAAACGTTCATATTTTCACTCACCTTGAAATGAAGTGATGAAGGAGACGATGTTTCATCTTTGACAGGAGTCACTTCTTTATGAGGACACACCCACACATACACTCTCGCACTCACACACACTCACGCACGTACACTCACACCATGTCACACATACACAGTCCCTCCTGTGTCTCTGTCCCTCATCATCAGATTTCTTAATTTTCATTGATCAAATCAAAGATTTGTTAACTAAGTTACTAAGTCTTAACTAAGTTAACAGTTTCATGAAAATAGAAATCGTTACCTTGTTACTTTTTGAATTTTAAATCATTTTTTCAAGTCGGTGATGACGTCACGTGTTGAATGTCCTGGGACAGTTTATACGCTCTCTCGAGTCTTTTATTTTGAAGGTCACAGTGAGACCGGATGTGTGAGTAGAGCTGTTGCTGTGCTAAAAGCTAACGACTGGAAGCTAGTAAACATTGCTAAAGGGCAGCGGTGGGACTCAGAGCAGACTCGCACTCACCTTCTTCTCATGCTGCTGCTCACTTGAACGAGTTTCTGGACGCTGCTCATGCACGCGCACTGTCTCCATGGCGACCGAGGACTTCTATGAGGTGACGCGAGCTAATGCGAAAAGGCTAATGTAGCTAAAGGCAGAGCTTAAGTTAAATGAATTGGTTATTTAGTTTCGTTAGTTTAGTTAGTTAGCGTCACATTGATCCCTGAAAGTCACGTAACTTTGTTAGTTAACTGTCTCTTTGTTAGCTCTGTTAACTAGCTGTTAAAGTTAACTTTGTTAACTGTCTGTTAAAAGTGAAGGTCCACCGTGGAGGTCCAAAGTGGAGCTGCTTGTGTCTGCACATAGATACCAAACTCTGCTGTGCCCCCTGCAGGTGGAGCGCATCATTGAGAAGAGGCGGAATAAGAAGGGCAACTTGGAATACCTGGTCAGGTGGAGAGGTTATGGTTCAGACGAGGACACCTGGGAACCCGAGAGTCACCTGTCCACCTGTATGATTTACGTCCACGAGTTTGACCGTCAGTACGCTGAGCAACAGAGAGACGACATGTTACTGAGATCCACCCGCAGCTCGCCAAGTCTCCTCTGCAGCTCCACCCAGAGATCAGCCTTCAGGTCTCCCCCCACCCTCATAACCCACAGTGACATTAGTGCCGGTGTAAACCAGGTAAAACCTGCCGTCAGCCTCACTTACCCACCACTCGCCGGACTTACCCGTGCAGCAGCCGTCGGCTCTCAGCAGCTGGCCGACAAGTTCAGCCGTGGCCTGATGATGGCGTCTCCAGGCGGCTCCGCCCGCCGCAGCGTGGACTTGTCTAAGACTGGCATTAAAATCCTAGTTCCCAAGAGTCCCATCAACAGCTGCCTGGACTCAGAGGAGTCTCCAAGCGAGGCTGGCGCTCAGGAGGCTCACCTGGTTCCACCAGAGGTCGCCCTGCTGGAGAAACCTGCCGGGGTACAGCTTGGGCCTGGAGAGGAGAGGGCACGCATGGGAACCCGACCTCGCAGTCAGAACCCTCTGCCCCTGCCACGACTTCCTGTCTCACCTGCAACCATGCAGTCCCTCATCAGCACAGGTCTGTATGTCAGTGTGCCTGTGTCTGTATCTGTTTCTCTGTGTCTGTGTCAGTGTGTCTGTGTCTCTGTGTCAGTGCCTGTGTCTCTGTGTGTTAGTGTCTGTGTCTGTCTTGTGTCTGTCTGTATCTGTTTCTCTGAGTCTGTGTGTGTCTGTATCTGTTTCTAGTGTCAGTGTCTGTGTGTCAGTATCTGTGTCTGTATCTGTGTATCAGTGTCTGTGTGTCTGTCTGTGTCTCTGTGTCTCTGTGTGTGTCTGTCTCTGTGTCAGTATCTGTTCGTCTGTGTCTGTGTGTCTGTTCGTCTGTGTCAGTGTGTCTGTCTCTGTGTCTGTCTTGTGTCTGTCTGTATCTGTTTCTGTGTGTCTGTATCTGTGTGTCTCTGTGTCAGTGTCTGTCTGTGTCAGTGTCTGTGTGTCTCTGTTTCTCTGTGTCTATCTGTATCTTTTTTTCTGTGTCAGTGTCTGTGTGTCTCTGTTTCTCTGTGTTTGTCTGTGTCTGTCGCTGGGTCAGTGTCTGTGTCCGGATGTCGATGGGGAGCTTGTTCCACCATTTGGTAGCTAGGACAGTGAACAGTCTCGAGTTCTGCGAATGCCTCTGCGATCCTCTGTGAGGGGGCAGCGAGCTGGTTTGCCGATGCAGAGCGGAGTGGGCGGGCTGGGGTGTAGGTTTTGATCATGTCCTGCATGTAGGCTGGACCGGATCCGTTTGTAGCATGGAACGCAAGCACTAGAATCTTGAAGCGGATGCGAGCAGCTACAGGAAGCCAGTGAAGGGAGTGGAGGAGCGGTGTCGTGTGGGAGAATTTTGTTAAGTTGAAGACCAGTCGAGCTGCTGCATTCTGGATGAGTTGCAGAGGTCGTGTGGCACATGCAGGTAGACCAGCCAGGAGGGAGTTGTAGTAATCCAAGCGTGAGATGACAAGAGCCTGGACCAGAACCTGTGCCGCCTTCTGGGTTAGAAGAGGCCATATCCTTCTGATGTTGTGCAACATGTATCTGCAAGATCGAGCTGTTGCAGCAATGTTGGCAGTGAGGGAGAGATGGTCATCAAGTGTCACACCCAGGTTCTTGCGGTATGAGAAGGAGTAACCACAGAGTTGTCGGGGTCAAGGAGGTTAGAGAAGATCGAGAAAAGTTTTTTGGGGTTAGAGAAAGAGGATTGAATTTTAGTCTGATAGAAAGATTGTTTGGCTGCAGAGATAGAGGCAGTGAAGGTGGAGAGAAGAGAGTGATAGGAAAGCAGGTCGTCAGGGTTTGATTTCCTCCCATTTCCTTTCTGCTGCCTGTATCGTGGCTCTCTCAGCACACACTGAGTCAGACAACCACGGGGCTGGGGAGGACTTACGAACCCGCCGTGAAGTAAGAGGACAGAGAGAGTCAAGAGAGGAGGACAGAGTAGAGAGGAAGGTGTCTGTGGCATAGTTGGGATGCATGAGGGAGAAGGAGTCAGCTGAAGGAAGTGCAAATAGAACAGTTGAGGACAGAGAGGAGGGTTAGAGAGAGAGCGAATGTTACGACGGACAAGTGCAATATCTGATGGAGATGAGATCATCGGACTGGGAGAGAGTAGGATATGAAGAAATAATCAGAGACATGAAGTGGAGTTACCTTGAGGTCGGAGGTGGAGCAGTTTCTGGTGAAGATGAGGTCAAGGTGGTTGCCAGCTTTGCGAGTTGGTGCAGAAGGAGCAAGTGAGAGAGAAAGAGACGAAAGTAGAAGAAGTAGATCGGATGACTTCTCTGACTGGATGTTGAAGTCACCAAGAAGAACAAGTGGTGGGCCATTTTCTGGGATGTTTGAGAGGAGGACATCTAGTTCCTCCAAGAAGTGTCCCAATGGGCCTGGTGGACGGTAGATGACAACAGTGATTAGTTTTACTGGGTGAGTTACAGTTACAGCATGAAATTCAAACGACTGTGAAGAGAAGTGTGGCAGTGGGTAAGGAGAGAAAGTCCAGTTGGGGTTGATGAGCAGACCTGTCCCGCCACCTCTTCCAGTGGATCTGGGTGAGTGGGAGAAGGAGTGGGCGGAGGAGAGATCTGCAGGGGTGGCTGTGTTGGAGGGTGTTATCCAAGTCTCAGTGAGAGCAAGGAAGTCCAGGCATTGCTCAGTAGCAAAGCCAGAGATGAACTCAGTCTTGCGTTTAGCTGACTGGCAGTTCCACAGGCCCCCTGCAACAAGGTGTTGGATGTGTGTGGAGCGGGTGGGATAGATAAGTGAGGACAGGTTACGGTGATGCTGTGAGTGATTGTGAGGTTTGTAATATCTATGAGAAGAAACATGAATAGGAATGGAAAAAAGGCACATATGTGAAAGGTAGAAAACACTTGCAGACAGGTACTTAATCTCGTTAGCCTCCTTGCTAGACTCCGGTTTAGACTCCTTTGTCTTTGTCTTCCTGAGTCTGCCGCTTCAAAGTGAGTGCTGCTTTTTAAAAGACACCTGATTAGGTGCTGATTGGTTGCAGCTTTGTGGCCACTCCCTGTAGCCAATGAAACTTTGTCTGTGTGTCAGTGTCTGTGTGTCTGTATCTGTTTCTCTTTGTCAGTGTCTCTGTGTCTGTGTGTGCCTGTATCTGTGTCTCTGTGCCAGTGTCTACGTCTGTGTCTCTGTGTCAGTGCCTGTGTGTTTGTCTCTGTCTCTGTGTGTTAGTGTCTGTGTCTGTCTTGTGTCTGTCTGTAACTGTTTCTCTGTGTCAGTGCCTGTGTCTCTGTCTCTGTGTCTGTGTGTTAGTGTCTGTGTGTGTCTGTGTCTGTCTGTAACTGTTTCTCTGTGTCTCTGTGTGTGCCTGTATCTGTTTCCCTGTGTCAGTATCTGTGTGTCTGTGTCAGTGTCTCTGTGTCTGTGTGTTTCTGTGTGTCTCTGTGTGTCTCTGTGTCTGTTTCTCTCTATCAGTGTCTGTGTATCTTTGTGTCTCTGTATCTGTTTCTTTGTCTCTGTGTCTGTGTGTCTGTATCTGTTTCTCTTTCTCTGTGTCAGTGTCGCTGTGTGTCTGTATCTCTGTGACACTGTCTGTGTCTCTGTGTCTGTTTCTGTGTGTGTGTGTATGTGGGTATCTGTGTCTCTTTGTCTGTGTATCTGTCTTTGTGTCTCAGCCTTTCTGTGTGTGTGTGTCTGTATCTGTTTCTGTGTTAGTGTCTGTTTCTCTGTGTCAGTTTCTGACACTGTCTCTATCTGTGTGTCAGTGTGTCTGTTTGTCTGTGTCAGTGTCTCTGTGTCAGTGTGTCTCAGTCTCTCAGTGTCTGTGTGTCAGTGTGTGTCTGTATCTGTATGTGTATCAGTATGTGTCTGTGTTTCTGTGTCTGTGTCTCAGTCTCTCAGTGTCTGTGTATCAGTATGTGTCTCTGTGTCTGAGTCTCAGTCTCAGTGTCTCTGTGTCTCAGTGTTTGTGTCTGTGTGTCTGTCTCAGTTTCTGTGTCTGTGTCCATGTGTCTCTGTGTGTGTCAGTGTGTCAGTCTCTGTATCTCTGTGTCAGTGTCAGTGTCAGTGTCAGTGTCTGTGTCTGTGTTTGTGTTTGTGTTTGTGTTTCGGTGTCTGTATCTGTATCTGTTTCTCTGTATGTCTGTGTCTTTGTGTCACTGTCTCTGTGTCAGTGTTTCTGTCAGTGTGTCTGTGTCTTTGTCTCAGTGTCTCAGTGTCTCAGTGTCTCTGTGTCTCTGTGTCTGTTTCTCAGTATCTCTGTCTTAGTGTCTGTGTCTTTGTTTCAGTGTCTGTCTCAGTGCGTCTGTATCTGTTTCTCTGTGTCAGTGTCTGTGTGTCTCAGTGTCTGTCTGTGCCTCAGTGTCTGTGTCTCTGTCTCTGTGTCTCTGTGTCTCTGTGTCAGTGTCTGTGTCTGTGTCTCAGTGTCTGTGTCTCAGTGTCTGTGTATCCATGTCTTTGTCTCAGTGTCTCTGTCTCTCAGTGTCTCTGTCTCAGTTTCAGTGTGAGGATCATTAGCTCTGCCCCCTGCACAGGACAAACTTTAATTCATTCATTCATTCATTCATTCATTCATTCATTCATTCATTCACTCACCTCCATCACTGAAAACAAACAACAACCATAGATACAATGATATGAGGATCTGTGTGACAGAGGTCAGAGGTCATCAGACTGGCACTTAGTTTCTTCTCTGCAGGTAACTCTGTGTTAATGGAGGCTGTTTCAGCCAATGGGATGTCAGGAGTGAAGAGTGCTACTGTTGCCGTGGGGAAACGCCGCCTGGAGGAACGCTGTGCTTTTGACAAGCGGCTGCGCTTCAGCGTCCGACAGACGGAGAGCGCTTATCGTTACCGCGACATCGTGGTGAAGAAACAAGATGGTTTCACCCACATTCTGCTTTCCACCAAGAGCTCTGAAAACAACACGCTCAACCCTGAGGTGAGGCCACGCCTCCACACGGTAGACCACACCCTCCCTCTGTTGTGTCATGGTCGCTGACCTCAGCAGCCATGTTGACCCTCCTTCTCGTCCTCAGGTGATGAAGGAGATCCAGAGCGCCATGGCGACTGCAGCGTCAGACGACAGTAAGCTGGTGTTACTTGGTGCCGTCGGCAGCGTCTTCTGCTGCGGTCTGGACTTCCTGTATTTCATCAGACGCCTGACGGACGACAGGAAGAAGGAGAGCATTAAGATGGCTGAAACCATCAGGTGAAACCCGCTGTTGTTGCCCCCCCCCCGTCAGATGTACATGTTCTGACCTCTGTGTTTTATCTACACTAGGACGTTTGTCAACACCTTCATCCAGTTCAGGAAGCCGATCGTGGCGGCAGTGAACGGACCGGCTCTGGGCCTTGGCGCCTCCCTCCTGCCACTCTGTGACGTGGTTTGGGCCAACGAGAAGGCGTGGTTTCAGACGCCGTACACGTCCTATGGCCAGACGCCAGACGCTTGCTCCTCCTTCACCTTCCCCCGTGTCATGGGCCTGGCATCGGTGAGTTCACCACTAAACTCATGCTGGATTTACACTTATGTGTTGTAGGTATGTCACGGATAACTGTGGCGTGAAAATACACAAGTGGCGATTTATTACAGTAATACTTTAATTATTATGTCTTATTGTGTTTAAAAGGCATGTTTGTGTGATTTTATACTTGAAAATTATTCACCCAAAATAATCATAATAATCGTAAAATCCCTAATCCTAATGAGTTACATGAACTGGTTCTTGGTGCTGGAGGCTGATGGTTCACTGTTTACTCATGCAACAAAAGACCCACAATGCTCTTCACTAACCTCACCACTTCACTAACCTTATCATTTCATCTACAGCACCACTTCACTAACCTCACCACTTCACTAACCTCACCACTTCAATAACTTCACTTCGCTGACCTCACCACTTCATCTACACCACCACTTCATCTACATCACCACTTCACTAACCTCACCATTTCATCTACACCACCACTTCACCACTTCATCTTCATCACCACTTCACTAACTTCACTTCACTAACCTCACCACTTCATCTAGATCACCACTTCACTAACCTCACCACTTCATCGACATCACCACTTCATCAACATCACCACTTCACTAACCTCACCACTTCATCTACATCACCACTTCATCTACACCACCACTTCACTAACTTCACCTTCATTTACATCACCTCTTCACTAACTTCACCACTTCATCTACATGACCACTTCACTGACCTCACCACTTCATCCACCTAATGTGGGCGTGTCATCATAATGCAGGCGTGTCTTTTATATGTGGGCTATCCTGTCATTATGGGTGTGCCATGTCAAAGTGGGCGTGGTTTGTGTCATAGGCTAACGAGCTGCTGCTGAGTGGCAGGAAGTTGACAGCTCAGGAGGCGTGTTCTAAAGGTTTGGTGTCTCAGGTTCTGTGGCCTGGAACCTTCACACAGGAAGTGATGCTGAGAATCAAAGAGCTGGTGATGGTGGACTCAGTGGTACGTCACACACGCTCACAGACACACATGCACACACACAGAGACAGACACATAGGCTGTTTCTCAATACTCAATACTCCCAGCGTACTTCTCAAGTATATACTTCCCAAGTAAGCAAGTATGTACTTGCTTTTAAATATTTAACTTCATTTATTAATTTATTTCTATTAAAATATACAATACAAAAAATACAATGTGGAAAATATATATATATATATATATATATATATATATATATATGATCTGTACAAATATATACTACTCTACATATCTAATAGTTACATATTATATTTAAATACAGATACAATGGCCGTGCGACTTTAATATAAATCTAATATTCAAAGTTAAAATAAAAAAAACATTAATAATATAGAAACTTTCAAACTGTCAGGTCAAAACGTTTCCATTAAAAACAAAATAACACGTCAACAACAAATCTATGGATCACACCGAGCATCTAATGACAGCGACGTCCGAGCCAGCAGATTTCATCAGGACAGGCTGAGGTAACGCTGCTCTGTGCCGGGCACAGTGAGTGCAGAGCGTCCACAGAGGCGGAGCTGATCACTTCCGACAAACGTCGCTGCCAAACTATAAATACGTCAAATCTTCATACACAAACCACATGTTTGAATTCTAAATGACTAATTTCTAAATGATGTTAAAACTTTGTTCCGCCGAAATGTATTCTGGGATACATGGCCATCCCCAGTACGCTTAAGTCACCTCCGATGCATACTTGGTAAAAATGGGCGGAGCGAGAACACTTCCGGGTTTGAGAACTGTCCTCGCTGTTCGCTTAATTGAGAATTGGAACAGCACTTGAGGCTGATGACGTTTTCACAAGTACAGGAGTACGCAAGTACGCACAAGTATGGATATTGAGAAACGGCCATAGACACGCACACACACACACACACACACACAGATTCAGACATGCACACACACAAATAATGGCTAAAAAAAAGTATAAAAATGTAGTTTTTTTGCATACACGTGTTAAAACATGGCGACTCAAGCCCTGCCCTTTCTCCTTTGCTTATCCACGTGTGATGGTCAAATGTGTTGGTCACGTACGACCCTCGCAGAACAATAAAGTTTTGCAAATCACCACAGCTGCTCATCACAAACATATGAGACCTTTGACCGTTTGTGTGTGACTTCCTGTGTGCAGGTTCTACGTGAGTCGAAAGCGTTGATGAGGAACATGAGCCGCGGCGCTCTGGAACAAGCTAATGAGCGTGAGTGTGAGGCTTTGAAGAGAGTGTGGGGTTCTTCACAGGGAACAGATGCCATTTTACAACACCTGCACAGAGGAACCATGACTCAACACTTCTGACTCAGCAGATTGTTTTGTTTAAGTTATAAGTCCTTCCTGTTCTCATCACAGTGAGTTAGCTTAGCTTAGCAGCGAGACTGGAAACAGAGAGAAACGTGTAATCTATACCTTCACAACCAGAGGTCACTGTGTCACCACCAGAGGTCACTGTGTCACCAGTGTCTTGATTGACACATTAAGGACATTTTAAAGGTACAGTACATAACATTTGTTAAAACATTGACCCTGATTTAAATATTACAGGCTCATTCTGTAACATTTTACACACTGGACCTAAAAACACATTTGTTTACTCACTTCCTGTCAAAGATATCTGAGAGCAGAGAAACCACATGGTTTCTCTGGTTACGAGGTACCAGGTAGCAGCTAACACTTTCCCACTTCTTCTAGTCTTAATGCTAGGCTATGCTAGGCCTAGGTAGGCCAATCTAAGTGTCCTTCATAATGACAGACAGCGCCTCCATTAGGTCAAACTGTTGCCTCTTCCTTTTTCCCAGAATTCATTCTGATGAATTTCTATGACTGTGGAATAAACTTGCGAAGAAAGAGACTTTTTTTTTTTTAACTTTCCTTATGTTTCCTGCAGCAGCGTGTGAAAGAAATTCTTGAGTCATCAGTGTTGAGTAAATCATGTCTTTACTGCATGCATGGATTTTTGCATTTCCTCCAAAAAGCTTCACCACTTAAACAACAAAGTAAAACAAGAACAGACACCATACCTAATGTTTATGACCCTAGTAGATGTTATCTTTTTTACCCTAATAGATGCCATTATGTGCAACCCTTACGTTGACCTTACCTGGTGACCTTTCCCTATCATATAATCACCCCAGCATTCATTCACAGCTTGACTGTTAGTTGTTGTCATTACCGGGAACAAGAAGAAAACCAGTTATTTCCCACATGTCCTCCCTTTTGACACAGTGTCAACATATTTTTGGGAAATCACATGGTCTCATCAACTAACTCTTTCTATGACTACACACAGCACACATATTAGTATAGGTTAAACTATTAGAATATCAGAGTATAACAAAAGAAAAATAGAACAAACACCAAACAAAAACAAAACGAAACATCAAAACAAACAATTCTATTCATACAATCTCTTCATCTGAATTATCTCACTATATGGGTTACCTAGGGCTCATTCTGAAATGTGACACACATTTGATTCACAATCCTTACTTTGTTCACAAGATACTTTCACATACAATGGTGTTTTGTCACCTCCAAGTACTCCACCTATACACCTATACACAGAAGCTTGCATACAACAACAAAAAGTTATACAAAACACAATTAGCACAGGGATACACACATGAATAATCATTTCATCCCAGGGACCGAATTGTTCACTTGACTATCTGTTGAAAGTAAAACCTTATTTCATTCTGCGTGCAGAACTTGTGTCCAGATATTCGCTATTGTCCAGTTTCCCATCCACCACATGTAGCCATGACACGATCCTTGAGGCTAAGGTGATCGTATGCCTCATTGTCTGCGTCGATGCCAGAGTGAGCTGCAAAAACAGTTTCCATACGTGTGCGGTAGTCGGCTGCTAACTCACCCTCCTTTTGTTTTATGTTGTGGATCTCTCACCAACACTTAAGGGGAAAGCAGCATGCACAGCTTCAGCCAGGTTGACCATCATGTTGTTGAACTGCACTGATTCAATGGCTGGGGATGTCGACCAGTTGGCCGCTTGGATGTTGGCCCATCTGAGTTTAAAACTCCTCCGACACACAGCTTCTACCTCCTCTTCATCCGTTGGCCGTGGCTGTGGATTTGGGAATTTCAACATAGGCATCTGGTGCACGTTTCTTTGTCCCCTTGACTCCAGAACCAGTAGTCAAAAGAAGCTTTTCTGGGACATTTCTGGGAAAGGCAATGTTAGCTGGTTGAGTCGTAATATCAGTCCCTTAGTTTTTTCTCATAGATGTTGGAAGGGTTTACAGATCAGAGTACAGCTCTGGCTTCTTCTCCTTCTCCCCTTCAGTCATTTGGGGCATATTCAAATGTAAATTTCCATTTTATGTATCTTAACTTTACAAATAAATGTAATGAATGTCAATTCTATCATAAACACCTTAAAGCAGAACACCGTTTCCAAATTAGTACATTTGACTTAGCACATTAACACACTCAGGTTGCTAGGTTCAGTTGTAACAGACAAGTTTGATTGCCAACACACTTCAAACAACTTTCAGCACAAATGCATACTCAATACACTCTTTGCATTACACACAGATACACACAGTACAATCTCTTATTTTACAGTTTTTCTGTCTTTTTTTTCTCCTTTGTTCCTTTCAGTCAGTCAACAACACTTATACCCCAATTACTATTTTTTATTTAATTAATATGTTAATTTATTAGTACTGTTGTATTTATTTTATTATTGTTGTTATTTCTGAACATTTGAATCAAACCTCCAATCTATTCTTTTGTTTCTCACTCATTTTCTAGTTAGCGTCAAGCTAAGCTCTGAAGCTAACGTCTGATTTCCCTCGATACTTAAAAGAGACAACTATCTTAGCATAAAGGCTATGTATATAATTATACATGTGGAGAGAGCACAGACACATAGAAAACATTTACAACAAGAACCAAAGTAAATGTAAATAAAGACCTTTAATGTTTCTTTGACCTTCAAAATAAAAGCACGCAAATCTACAAGGATTCACTTTTATTTGGTACAAAAACGTCAGATTATTTTCTGACGACTCATCATCCACAGAACCACACCTGCTGATGACATCATCATGGAGGACAGGTGTCATGTGCACCTGTAGCGAGGTACAGGTGGTAGGCGTGGTCCTGGAACATCAGCAGGGTATAGAAGTTCTCTCCTCCTCGCAGGTGTCCATGCTCGTTGTCCCGCCACGACACGGGACTGTCTGCAAAACCATGTACGGTCAACGACGCCCAGGTCTCAAGCCGCGTCTGTTCCAGGTACCGCCTGCAGGACAGGTGAGGAAATGACATCAGGAAACATTAAAATGTCATGGCACAGTCGGGACACTGCTCAGGTGGGACGTCACCTGACTTCCTGAATTAGGCGGTGGACGTCGGGAGGAAGCAACAGTCCACAGATGGACACTCTCAGAGCTCGACTCAGCACCGTCTTCAGTTCAGGACACACAAAGGACGACAGGAAGCTGCTGGACGAATTCTCACTGAAAACAAGGGTTTTTTAAGTTTTGGACAGGCTTGTTCATGTTGGACAGGTGTGTTCCGTTTGGACAGGCCTGTTTCTGTTGGACAGATGTGTTTCTGTTGGACAGGCCTGTTTCTATTGGACAGGTGTGTTTCTGTTGGACAGGTGTGTTTCTGTTGGACAGGCGTGTTTCTGTTGGACAGGCGTGTTTCTGTTGGACAGGTGTGTTCCTGCAGCAGGGGACAAAAAAACACTCACCTGCCGATGTCAGCGTCCACGGCTCCGAGCCACTCCAGGAAGCTTTGCGCGTCACATGACTTTGGGTCAGATGGACAAGACAGGTGAGGCAGAACCTGATTTATCATCTCAGGTCTGTGCTCCGACCAATCATAGCGAGAGAGGAGGGGCTGCAAGGAAGCTCCACCCCCTGCAGGAAACAGTGAGCTGTTATGGTTAGCACGTGACAGCAGCATGTCACCTGATTGATGATGCAACTCTCACCTGGGTGATGAGACAGCAGGAAGTCCATGGACAGAGGAAGTCGTGACATTAGACCAGTGAGGAGTCTGAGGTAGCCCCGCCCACCAGGAGCCATGCTGTTGTTGGTCAGATCCACAGACACAACTGAACAGACACAAAAACAGACTGTGAGTCACAGGTGAGCGTGTCTTTAACAGGTGTGTGTGTCTTTAACAGGTGTGTGTCCTCACTGTGTCTGTCCTTTGGCCTAAACCTGGACCGAGTCCCTTCAAAGCCCAACAGCTGGAACGAGTATTTGTCCAGGGACAGACACAGACGACCTACACACAGAGACAGGTGAGACAGGAAATATAGTATCTATAAAAAGAAAACAGGAAGTGATGTCAGAGTAGTAACATTTTTACCATTTGGCATCAAAGCAACACAGGTGTCTTCATCAACCCTGGTCTTGTACGAGAGACCGTACACACTTCCTGTGAAAACAGAGGACACAGGTGTGTGTCAGGTGTGTGTCAGGTGACACAGGTGTGTGTCAGGTGTTACCATGGTACACGGCCGTCTCCAGGAAGTCTTTATTCAGAAGTTCATAGATGGGCAGCTTCCTGATCAGGTAGAAACTGCTGAAACCTTTTAACACAGAGTCCAGGTGAGAGGGGGCGGAGCTACATTCAGGCAGCAGCAAAGACACCTGTACAGGTGAGACAGGAAGACAAGTTTATTTAATGCAATTGCTTACATTTCCGCCCTGTAATGGACCAGGATATTGATGAAGGTTTAGGTCATATTCTCATTTTCTTCTCTTCCCTGGTCAGAGAATGGTCAACATCAAGACAGTGTCCTAACGTTGTTACCTGTCATTCGTTAGTCATTCGTTACTACTAATTGTAATCCGTTACATTACAGGGAGAAAATGTGTCATTAAATTACAGTTTTGCTTTTGGAAATTTCCATGATTACAATTTTAATTACATTTTTAAAAATCGCCACAAAAGCTCAGATTTATTGAAGTTTTTTTTTCGCATCAACTTCCTCCTTCTGAAGCCGACACTTGTGATTGGCTCTCTCTGGTCATGTGACATTCTGCCGCTCTCTGACTCAGTACCACAGTCAGCAGCAACAATATCAGAGACGCAGATGTTCCTGGGTTAGAAATAAAAAAACACTTCACACAGACGGAAGAGTACAATGTGAAGAGTGTTTGTCGGCAGTGAAGGCGTCAACGTGGAACCTGAGGATTTATCAAAAGCTACGTCGCCTACTGGCCTAAAGCTGTAACTGCAAGCACTCACAGACAATAACATGGGGAAGTGTTTTCATGCCTCGCAGGTTCATTGATGAAGACAAAGCTTTAGTTTCATATAATTTCTGATGTGACAACAGTGTACAATGAAGTCAGTAGCCTAACCATTAGTCTCAAACATGAGATCGTTTTTACAAATATGACCTCAAAGCGCCACCTTGTGGTGCAATCTTTATTAGTTTATGTGAGCTTTTGAAAAGGTTAGAGCAAGTTAGACTCACTTTTGAACAGTTTCATAATATATTTAAAGTATAGAACATTAATAACATTAATCACTTATCTGGGTTGTCATATGAAGCGCTGTTGTCTAAATTGTGCAAATTTGTCATCAGTTGTACACATATAATGCAACAAACACATTTTATTATTTATTTACATTTCATCATGTTTTGTTATTTGTCTCACTTTGTCTGTGGGACACCTGTCCTTCAGACTTGTGTGGACACCTGTGGGACATGTGTCCTTCAGCCGTATGTAGACAGCTGCAGGTGTTTAGTGGAACTGCGATGACTCAGTGATTATTAATCACGTTATGAAATCATTAACTATCAGAATATGAAACTATTAAATCAGTGTTGGAAACAGACCACAGGCTTTTATTTTGAAAGCCTAACAAGCCCTGCTTAGCATGCTAACGCGGTTACCTTGTAGTTGAAGTGAAGTTGTTCCACGTGTGAACCCACTCTGTTGTTCTGCTCCACGAAACTGGACCGTTCACACACGAGCAGAGAGGGCGGAGCCTGAGCCACGTCCACTGACATGTCCGAACCCGGTGGAACCTGGTCCGAACCTGGACCAGACCTCGGCTAAGTGCGGCCAACAGTCACGAACACAGAGCTAACGGCTAACGCTTCGAGCAGGCACTTCCTGTGAAGACCTTTCAAATTAAACGCTGCAGATTTGAACAAAAATACGAAAATCAAAAAATTAATTTTAACTCTTTTGTTCTTTTTTTGTTTCACCTTCAACTTTATAAACGAATTTGAGGAAAGACTCGCAGTCACGTGAGAAGAGACGTCAGCCTGTCGGTGGACGTTTTCTCTCTCTCTCTCTCTCTCTTTCTCTCTCGCCGTAGTCACGTGACCGGAAGTGGTGAGCAGAACACGCTGCATTGAAGTCCGGATCAGTTTGGACCCGATCTAAGATCCCGGAGTGAGTTTTAAACAGAGAATTGTGACGTCATGTCGGTGGTCGGGTGTGTAGCTGGACAGTTTGATGACGCAGAGGAGGACAGGTAAACAAACACGTGATTTCACAGACATCAATATTCGATAATCATAACGCAGCAAAGAAAATGGCTGATTTCATGAAACCTAACGTACAAGAAATCTGTTACTGTTCTTTGAAGAACATAAAAAAGAATCACATGTTTTGTTTTAGCTACAAACTCAGTCACGTTGTTTCCATGACTATTGCTCCTCCTCAACGTGGGCGGAGTCATCACATCACTGTGGCGACACAAACACGAACTAGTGACTTGTAAAGCTGTTTTGGGTGAAAGTGAATCATTAGTTCAGATTTGTTGACAGAATGGTTCAGTCCTTCAGTCACTGAATTCAAATCCCAGTGAACGTGGTGACGATCGTTCTGTCTCTATATCCATCAGACTACTCTGTTCAACACATTTGCTTTGCTAAATGTTGCAGATGAACGTTAATGTTTCCAGGATTTTTAAGTATTTTTAACTTTGATCTACAGTTGGACATTGTTGGCTTTGATTCTTGTGTCGAATTCGCGTTCATGACTCTTCAGTGATGTAACTGTCTGACCAATCAGGGGCCAACAGTTCTATCACTGATGGAGAAGAAGAAAACAGCAAGTACCAGGTTCTATCACTGATGGAGGAGAAGTAACACAGCAGCTACCAGGTTCTATCACTGATGGAGAAGAAGAAAAACAGCAGGTACCAGATTCTATCACTGATGGAGAAGAAGAAAACAGCAGGTACCAGATTCTATCACTGATGGAGAAGAAGAAAACAGCAGGTACCAGGTTCTGTCACTGATAGAGAAGAAGAAAAACAGCAGGTACCAGGTTCTATCACTGATGGAGAAGAAGAAAAAGCAGGTACCAGGTTCTATCACTGATGGAGAAGAAGAAACAGCAGGTACCAGGTTCTATCACTGATGGAGAAGAAGAAAAACAGCAGGTACCAGGTTCTATCACTGATAGGGAAGAAGAAGAAAACAGCAACTACGGGTTCTATCACTGATGGAGAAGAAGGTGGTACCTATCACTGATGGAGAAGAAAACAGCAGGTACCAGGTTCTATCACTGATGGAAGAAGGTTCTATCACTGATGGAGAAGAAAAACAGCAGGTACTGGTTCTATCACTGATGGAGAAGAAGAAAACAGCAGGTACCAGATTCTATCACTGATGGAGAAGAAGAAAAACAGCAAGTAACAGGTTCTGTCACTGATAGAGAAGAAAAACTGCAGGTACCAGGTTCTATCACTGATGGAGAAGAAGAAAAATAGCAGGTAGCATGTTCTATCACTGATGGAGAAGAAGAAAACAGCAGGTACCAGGTTCTGTCACTGATAGAGAAGAAGACAAACAGCAGGTACCAGGTTCTATCACTGAGAAGAAGAAAACAGCAAGTAACAGGTTCTGTCACTGATAGAGAAGAAGAAAAACAGCAGGTGCCAGGTTCTATCACTGATGGAGAAGAAAACAGCAGGTACTGGGTTCTATCACTGATGGAGAAGAAGAAAACAGCAAGTACCAGGTTCTATCACTGATGGGGAACAAAAAACAGCAGGTACCAGGTTCTATCACTGATGGAGAAGAAAAACAGCAGGTACCAGGTTCTATCACTGATGGAGAAGAAACAGCAAGTACCAGGTTCTATCACTGATGGAGAAGAAGAAAAGTACCAGGTTTTATCACATAGGAAGAAGAAGAAACAGCAGGTACCAGGTTCTATCACTGATAGGGAAGAAGAAAACAGGGTTCTATCACTGATGGAGAAGAAGAAAACAGCAAGTACCAGGTTCTATCACTGATGGAGAAGAAAAACAGCAGGTACCAGGCACTGAAGAAAACAGCAGGTACCAGGACTGATGGAGAAGAAGAAAAACAGCAGGTACAGGTTCTATCACTGATGGAGAAGAAAAACAGCAGGTACTGGGTTCTATCACTGATGGAGAAGAAGAAAACAGCAGGTACCAGATTCTATCACTGATGGAGAAGAAGAAAACAGCAAGTACCAGGTTCTGTCACTGATAGAGAAGAAGAAAACAGCAGGTACCAGGTTCTATCACTGATGGAGAAGAAGAAAATAGCAGGTACCAGGTTCTATCACTGATGGAGAAGAAGAAAACAGCAGGAGGTTCTGTCACTGATAGAAGAAGACAAACAGCAGGTACCAGGTTCTATCACTGATGGAGAAGAAGAAAACAGCAAGTACCAGGTTCTGTCACTGATAGAGAAGAAGAAAACAGCAGGTACCAGGTTCTATCACTGATGGAGAAGGTTAGGTACCAGGTTCTCATGATGGAGAAGAAGAAAATAGCAGGTACCAGGTTCTGAAGAAGAAACAAGGTTCTATCACCAGGTTCTATCACTGATGGAGAAGAAGAAAAACAGCAGGTATAGGGTTCTATCTCTAATGGAGAAGAAGAAAAACAGCAGGTACCAGGTTGTATCACTGATGGAGAAGAAGAAACAGCAAGTACCAGGTTCTATCACTGATGGGGAACAAAAACAGCAGGTACCAGGTTCTATCACTGATGGAGAAGAAAACATCAAGTACCAGGTTTTATCACTGATGGAGAACAGCAGGTACCAGGTTGTATCACTGATGGAGAAGAAGAAAACAGCAAGTACCAGGTTCTATCACTGGGGAACAAAAACAGCAGGTACCAGGTTCTATCACTGATTGATGGAGAAGAAGAAAACAGCAGGTACCAGGTTTTATCACTGATAGGGAAGAAGAAACAGCAGGTACCAGGTTCTATCACTGATGGAGAAGAAAAACAGCAGGTACCAGGTTCTATCACTGATGGAGAAGAAAAAACAGTACCAGGTTCTATCACTGATGGAGAAGAAGAAAAACAGCAGGTACCAGGTTATATCACTGATGGGGAAGAAGAAAACAGCAGGTACCAGGTTCTATCACTGATGGAGAAGAAGAAGAAAAACAGCAGGTACCAGGTTTTATCACTGATAGGAAGAAGAAGAAACAGCAGGTACCAGGTTCTATCACTGATAGGGAAGAAGAAGAAACAGCAACTACGGGTTCTATCACTGATGGAGAAGAAGGAAACAGCAACGGTTCTATCACTGATGGAGAAGAAGGAAACAGCAAGTACCAGGTTCTATCACTGATGGAGAAGAAAACCAGGTTCTATCACTGATGGAGAAGAAGAAACAGCAAGTACCAGGTTCTATCACTGATGGAGAAGAAGAAAACAGCAGGTACCAGGTTATATCACTGAGAAAACAGCAGGTACCAGGTTCTATCACTGATGGAGAAGAAGAAAATAGCAGGTACCAGGTTCTATCACTGATGGAGAAGAAGAAAACAGCAGGTACCAGGTTCTGTCAATGATGGAGAAGAAGAAACAGCAACCACGGGTTCTATCACTGATGGAGAAGAAGAAACAGCAAGTACCAGGTTCTATCACTGATGAAGAAGAAAACAGCAAGTACCAGGTTCTATCACTGATAGGGAAGAAGAAGAAAACAGCAGGTACCAGGTTCTATCACTGATGGAGAAGAAGAAAACAGCAAGTACCAGGTTCTATCACTGATGGAGAACAAAAAAACAGCAACTAACAGGTTCTATCACTGATGGAGAAGAAGAAAAACACAGAGTGGAGTTAGAAGTGATTAAAATGTGAAAACATCATTCGATCTCATCACAAAGTAAAGCTGCTCCTCTTTGTTTGTGCAGGGAACAGAAACAGGAGGCCGATGTTCTGAGTCACATCAGTGATGTCACTCTGCAGCATGAGGAGGAGGAGGAGGAGGAGGAAGAGGAGGATGATGATGATGATGATGAGTGGACGTGGCACTCAGCAGGTGGAGACCTGACCAAGAGATACAACAGAGCTTCACTCAACTGTCAGGTCTGACCTATGTGATGAGTTTCATCTGTTTGTTTGTTTTCAGTCTAACAGTTTGTTTGTTTGTTCGTTTTCAGTCTAACAGTTTGTTTGTTTTCAGTCTAACAAACAGAATCCAGCCAACAGAACATCATCAACGCTGTCGGACAAAGCTTTGAGGAAATATGAACATAAGATCAATCTGGGTGAGGACACGCCCCCTCATTATTCATTCCTCAAGAGAACAAAATGATCAAAAATAACTTTTATGATGACACATGAAATTATAATTGTTTGTTTTATGTTTTAAGTAAAGATGAGTTTGTTTTTATTTCAGATAAACTAAACTTTGACCATTCAGTGATCAATAAAGTCACAACGATGCAGAAGCAGAAAGACGCTGAAACGTACGTCATCTAACTGTGATCTAACTGTCATCTAATTGTGATCTGTCATCTAATTGTGATCTAACTGTGATCTAACTGTGATATAACTGTGATATAACTATCATCTAACTGTGATCTAACTATCATCTAATTGTGATCTAACTGTGATCTAACTATCATCTAATTGTGATCTATCTGTCATCTAACTGTGACTGTGATCTAACTCTGATCTAACTCTGATCTAACTTTCATCTAACTGTGACTGTGATCTAACTGTGATCTAACTATCATCTAATTGTGATCTAACTATCATCTAATTGTGATCTAACTGTCATCTAACTCTGATCTAACTGTCATCTAACTGTCATCTAATTGTCATCTAAATGTCATCTAACTGTGATATAACTATCATCTAACTGTCATCTAACTGTGATCTAACTGTGATCTAACTATCATCTGACTTCTTGACTGAATCTAGCATCATCTAACTCTGATCTAACTGTCATCTAACTCTGATTTAACTATCATCTAACTGTGACTGTGATCTAATTGTCATCTAACTCTGATCTAACTCTGATTAGATGACAGTGACCGAAGTCTGATCTAACTGTCATCTAACTGTGACTGTGATCTAGCTGTGATCTGCTGTGATCTAACTGTCATCTAACTGTGACTGTGATCTAGCACAATGATCTAACGTATGGCACGATAATCTAACTGTGATCTAGCACCAGCAATCTCACTGTGATCTAACTGTCATCTAACTGTGATCTAACTGTAATCTCACTGTGATCTAACTGTGATGATCTGACTGTGATCTAACTGTCATCTATCTGTGATCTAACTGCAATCTCATGGCGATCTAACAGGTAGATCCTGACTGTGATCTAACTGTCATCTATCTGTGATCTTTCACGAATTTTAACTGTGATCTAATTGTGATCTAACTGTCATCTAATTGTGATCTAACTGTCTCTAGCGACTGTCATCTAGTGTGATCTAACTGTCATCTAATTGTGATCTAACTGTCATCTAACTGTGACTGTCATCTAATTGTGATCTAACTGTCATCTACCTGTGACTGTGACCCAACTGTCATCTAACTGTTATCTAGCTGTCATCTAATTGTCATTTAACTGTGATCTGTCATCTAACTCTGATCTAACTGTGATCTGTCATCTAACTCTGATCTAACTCTTGATCTAACTATCATCTAACTGTCATCTAACTGTGACTGTGATCACAACTGTGATCTAACTATCATCTAACTGTGATCTGTCATCTAACTGTGACTGTGATCTAACTGTCATCTAATTGTCATCTAACTGTCATCTAACTTTGTGACTGTGATCTAACTGTCATCTAATTGTCATCTAACTGTCATCTAACTATGACTGTGTCATCTAACTGTCATCTAACTGATCTAACTATGACTGTGATCTAACTATTACTGTGATCTGTCATCTTACTGTCATCTAACTGTCATCTAACTGAGATCTAACTATGACTGTGTCATCTAACTGTGATCTAACTGTGATCTAACTATGACTGTGATCCAACTGTGATCTAACTATGACTGTGATCCAACTGTGATCTAACTGTCATCTATCCCTCATCTTACTGTCATCTTACTGTGATCTATCTGTCATCTAATTGTCATCTAACTATGACTGTGATCTAACTATTGCTGTCATCTAACTGTCATCTAACCCTCATCTTACTGTGATCTAGCTGTCATCTAACTGTCATCTAACCGTCATCTTACATCATCTAACTGTGATCTAACTGTGATCTAATTGTGATCTAACTGTCATCTAACTGTGATATAACTATCATCCAACTGTCAACTGTGATCTTACTGTGATTTAACTGTCATCTAACTGTCATCTAACTATCATCTAACTGTGATCCACTCTCTGATTGGTTGGTTCTGCAGGTACAGAGTAAAGGACAAGTCCGATCGAGCCACAGTGGAACAGGTGAGATGCTGTTATTTAGAAAAGGCCTGACAATAGGTTGATAAAAAGTGTACAATTGACTGATAACTGATTACTGATTATTTGCTGTGCTCTAGGTCTTAGATCCTCGGACTCGGATGATTCTATTTAAAATGCTGAGCCGAGGAGTGATCAGTGAAATCAATGGCTGCATCAGCACAGGGAAGGAGGTAGGATCCAACCCAGTTTATCTATCAAGCACATTTAAATAACAATGAAATAAATAAATAAAAACATAAAAGACATAAAATAACATCTCATCCAGAAAATGCAGATCAGCAAACTCACAGGTCAGTTTTTAAAAGAGATGATGATGATCGCTACATACTGTGACAGTACTGAACATCCCATAATAACAAATGACAGTAAACCGACAGTACATCACTGAACATCCCGTATAACAAATGACAGTAAACCAACAGTACATCACTGAAAATCCCATAATAACAAACAGTAAACTGACAGTACGTCATAGAACATCCCATAATAACATACGACAGTACATCACTGAACATCCCATAATAACAAACAACAGTAAACTGACAGTACATTACTGAACATCCCATAATAACAAACAACAGTAAACTGACAGTACAGCCATCATAATAACAAGCGACAGTAAATTGACAGTACATCACTGAACATCCCATAATAACAAAGCGACGAAAACTGACAGTACATCGCAGACATCCCATTATAACAAATGACAGTACATCACCGACATCCCATAATAACTAACGACAGTACATCACAGAACATCCCATTATAACAAACGTCAGTACATCACAGAACATCCCATAATAACAAATGACACTACATCACAGAACATCCCATAACAAGCGACACCATCACTGAACATCCCATAATAACAAGCGACACTACATCGCTGGTGTCCATAATAACAAACAACAGTACATCACAGAACTTCTTCTTTTCGCTTTAAACTGCTCCTTCAGAAATTTATGAATCAACCTCCTCCATCTCACCCCTGTTCTCTGTATCCATCGCTCTCATACCAACTAACTTCATGTCCTCTTTCACTACATCCATAAACCTTCTCTTTGGTCTTCCTCTAGACCTCCTGCCTGGCAGTTCCAACCCCAGCATTCTTCTACCAATATACTCACTATCCCCTCTCTGTACATGACCAAACCATCTCATTCTGGCCTCTCTGACCTTATCTCCAAAACATCTAACATGTGCTGTTCCTCTGATTGACTCCTGATCCTATCCATCTTCTTCACTCCCAAAGAGAACCTCCAACATCTTCATCTCTGCTACCCAGCTCTGCTTCCTGTCTTTTCCTCAGTGCCACTGTCTCTGAGGCCATACACACCCTGGTCTCACCACTGTCTTGTATATCTTTCCTTTCATTCTGGCTGATACTCTTTATCATCACTTTACCCTTTTCTCCACCCGACACACGGTGGTAAAGTGGGAGTCTCATTCAACCAAGCTTAGAATGTTTCTTCCACTCTCTGTGTCCCCGGCCTAGTCTCCTGCTCTGTAGACTGACTAGAACACACTCATGCTTGACTAAATCTCCCTCCACCTTCTTTATCTCCACTCCCCTCATGGTTCCACCGGGTTCCTCTCATTCACACACACATATTCTGTCTTGCTGTGCAACTAACCTTCTCTCTCCTTTCTAGAGCATATCTCCACTTCTCAAGCTTTTCCCTCCACCTGGTCTCTGCTCTCACCACAGATCACTTTATCATCTGCAAACATCATAGTCCTATGGAGATTCCTGTCTAACCTCATCTGTCAGTCCATCACCACACTTAAACAAGAAGGACTCGAGGCGAACCCTGATGTGGCGTCCCCCTCCATGAACTACTTCTGTCCACTGCCTACAGCACACCTCTTGCAGCTGTGTCTGGTTAGCCATACATGTCCTGCACCAGTCTCACATACTTCTCTGCCACTCCAGACTTCCTCATACAGTACCATAGTTCCTCTCTCTTTTTCCAGATCTACAAAGGCACAATGCAGCTCCCTCTGACCTTCTCTGTATTTGTCTACCAGTATTCTTAAAGCAAATACTACATCTGTAGTACTCTTTCTAGGCATGAAACCATACTGTTGCTCACAAATGCTGACTTCTGCTCTCAGTCTAGTTTCCACTACTCTTTCCCATAACTTCATTGTATGGCTCATCAACTTTATTCCTCTATAGTTACATCTCCCTTATTCTTAAAAATGGGCACCATCACACTTCTTCTCCATTCCTCAGGCATCCCCTCACTCTCTAAGATCTTGTTGAATAGTCTAACCAGAAACTCTACTGCCTCCTCTCCTAGACACTTCCATACCTCCACAGGTATATCATCAGGACCAACTGCCTTTCCATTCTTCATCCTCTTCAGTGCCCCCCTCACTTCATCTTTACTAATCTCTGCTACTTCATGGTTCATAGTAGTTACCTCTTCTACCCTTTGCTCTCTTCCATTTTTCTCATTCATTAACTCTTCAAAGTACTCTTTCCATCTTCCGAATACTTCTGTGGCACCGGTCAACACATGTCCCTCTCTATCCTTAATCACCCGAATCTGCTGGATATCTTTCCCATCTCTATCTCTCTGTTTTGCCAACCTGTATGAATCATTCTCTCCTTACTTTCCCACCTAGAATACAAGTCATCATACGCCCTTTGTTTGGCCTTTGCCACCTCTACCTTTACCTTGTGCTGCATCTCCCTGTACTCTTGTCTGCTCTCTTCAGTCTCCTCAGTGTCCCACTTTTTCTTTGCTAACCTCTTTCTCTTTATATACTCCTGCACTTCCCCATTCCACCACCAAGTCTCCTTATCTACTTTCCTTCCAGACGACACACCAAGTACTCTCCTACCTGTCTCCCTGATTACATTAGCTGTAGTTGTCCAGTCTTCTGGGAGCTCTCCCTGACCACCCAGATTCTTTCTCAAATCCTCCCTGAAAACCATAGAACAGTCCTCTCTTTTCAGCTTCCACCACTTTGTCCTTTGTTCTGTCTTTGTCCTCTTCGTCTTCCTTGTCACCAGATTCATCCTCCAAACCACCATCCTATGCTGACTTGTTACACTCTCACCCACCACTACTTTGCAGTCACTGATCTCCTTCAGATTACATCGTCTATACAAGATGAAGTCTACCTGTGTGCTCCTACCTCCACTCATAAGTTACCCTATGCTCATGCCTCTTCTGGAAAAAAGTATTTACTACAGCCATTTCCATCCTTTTTGCAAAGTCTACCACAATCTGTCCCTCTGTGTTCCTGTCCTGGATACCAAACCTGCCTATCACTTCTTCATCACCTCTATTTCCTGCACCAACATGTCCATTGAAGTCTGCACCAATTACCACTCTCTCACCTCTGGGGATATTCTGCATCACATCTGACTCACTCCAGAATGTTTCTTTCTCCTCTAATTCACATCCCACCTGTGGGGCATAGCCACTAATAACATTTAACATCACACCTTCAATTTCAAGCTTCAGACTCGTCAGTCTATCTGACACTCTTTTCACTTCCAGGACATTCTTAACAAACTCCTCCTTTAGCATAACCCCTACTCCATTTCTCTTCCTATCAATACCATAGTAGTACAACTGAAAACCTGCACCTAAGCTTCTCACCTTGCTACCGTTCCACCTGGTCTCCTGGACACACAGTATATCCACCGTCCTTCTCTGCATCATGTCAATCAACTCTCTACCTTTTCCCGTCATCGCCCCAGCATTCAAAGTCCCTACTCTCAGTCCCAGACTCTTGCCTTTCCTCTTTTCTCTCTGTTTCTGAACCCGCCTTCCTCCTCTCCTCCTTCGACTTCGACCCACAGTAGCCCAATTTCCACTGTTACCCTGTAGGTTATCGGTATCAATGGCGCATTCGCATAGGTTTGATTCACCCGTTTGTTAGATGACATGAATTCACCCGTTTGTTGTCTTCTCATTTTAGCCCTGCCCCTTTCATCATATGAACACATAAACATAAACTCCAGGTGTCCACAGGACATGGACACAGGACACCAGTGGGATGATTATGGGATGTACTGTCGTTTGTTATTATGGGATGTTCTGTGATGTACTGTCGTTTGTTATTATGGGATGTTCAGTGATGTACTGTCGTTTGTTATTATGAGATGTTCTGTGAATTCGCAACAGTACATCACAGAACAGCCCATAATAACAAACCACTCACCTAGCATGTTTATGTTAGCGTTTAGTTCATGTTATGTATTATAAGAAGTGGACAGAGCTCCGCCCCTTTGCCTCTGTTCATTCCTATGAAGCTGCTATGACTCAGCATTTCCTGGTTTATTTACGTTAACTGGTGTCCTGTGTCCATGTCTCCAGGTGTCCTGTGGACACTCAAACATGGTTTATGTTTATGTGTTCATATGATGAAAGGGGCAGGGCTAAAATGAGAGGACAACAAACATGTGAATTCATGTCATCTAACAAACGGGTGAATTAATTTCAGGCAAATGTCTATCATGCAAGCTCACCAGCAGGGGGCAGCAGAGCCATCAAGATCTACAAGACGTCCATCCTACAGTTTAAAGATCGAGACAAATACGTCAGCGGAGAGTTCAGGTGAGTCCCTAACAGAAGACACTTCCTGTTCCTCTGAAGGAACTGATCTTCGTCATGTTCTGGAACATCTGTGTTGTTCTGTAGGTTCCGTCATGGTTACTGTAAAGGGAACCCCAGAAAGATGGTGAGAACCTGGGCCGAGAAGGAGATGAGGAACCTCATCAGGTCAGAACCTAATAGAATCTATTCTACTGTCAAAGATAACACAGAACCGCTTTCTACTGTCAGAGAGAACCCAACAGAACCACATTCTAATGTCAGAGAACCCAACATAACCACATTCTCTTTTTAGTGAGAACCGAACAAAACCACATTCTATTTTAGAGAGAACCCATCGGAACCACATTCTACTTTTAGAGAGAACCCAACAGAGCCACATTCTACTGTCAGTGAGAACATAAAAGAACCACATTCTACTGTCAGAGAGAACCCAAAAGAACCACATTCTACTTTTAGAGAGAACAGAACCACATTCTACTGTTAGAGAGAACTCAACAGTACCATATTCTACTGTTAGAGAGAACCCAACAGAACCACATTCTGTTAGAGAGCTCAACAGTACCTATTTTCTACTGTTAGAGAGAACCAACAGGGCCATTCTACTGTTAGAGATAACTAAACAGAACCACATTCTAATGTCAGAGATAACTCAACAGAACCACATTCTCATGTCAGAGATAACTCAACAGAACCACATTCTCATGTCAGAGATAATCTAACAGATCCACATTTTTATGTCAGAGAGAACCCAATAGAACCACATTCTACTTTTAGACAGAACCCAATAGAACCAGATTCTGCTTTTGGAGCAAACCCAATAGAACCCCATTCTACTTTAAGGGAGAACCCAACAGAACTATATTATACTTTTAGAGAGAACCCAACAGAACCACATTATACTTTTAGACAGAACCCTATAGAACCACATTCTACTTTTAGAGCAAACCCAATAGAACCACATTCTACTTTAAGAGAGAACCTAACATAACCACATTCTACTGTCAGAGAGACCCCAACAGAACCACATTCTACTGTCAGAGAGGCCCCAACAGAACCACATTCTACTGTCAGAAGGGCAACAGAACCACATTATGCTGTCAGAAGAACCCAGCACATTCTACTTTAAGAGAGAACCCAACAGAACCATATTCTACTGTTAGAGAGAACCCAACAGAAGCACATTCTACGGTTAGACAGAACCAAACAGAACCACCTTGTATTGTTAGAGAGAACCCAACAGAACCTCATTCTACTTTTAGACAGAACCCAACAGAACCACATTTTATTGTTAGAGAGAACCTGATGTGTGTTTTCCAGGTTGCAGACGGCTGGAATCCTGAGTCCAGAACCGTTGTTGCTGAGGAGTCATGTTCTGCTGATGAGCTTCATTGGAAAAGACAACACGTAAGAAACGATCAGTTATTGATCAGACGAGTTATTGATCAGATGATCAGACGAGTTATTGATCAGATGATCAGACGAGTTATTGATTAGACGAGTTATTGATTAGAGTCACGGTGACAGGTATTGATTTTATTGATCTGCTGATCCATCAGACCGGCTCCTCTGCTGAAGAACGCGTCACTGACGGAGTCAAAGGCTCGAGAACTTTACCTGCAGGTTCTACAGAACATGAGGAAGATGTTCCAGGACGCTCGACTCGTCCACGCTGACCTCAGCGAATTCAACATGCTGTAAGAGACTGCACCCACTGGTTCTTTCAAAATAAAACTTCCTGTTTCTATCAATGTGTTCCTTAGCTGGATTTAGCTTCATTTGAAAAAAAAACTGCTGTGTCATTTATTTACTGAAAGTCATGTGACTTTTCTGTTACCATGACAACACATGAAGAAGCAAAAGTACAGTCTTTTTCTTGTCTGTCCTCAGGTATCATGACGGAGACGCTTACATCATCGATGTGTCTCAATCCGTGGAACATGATCATCCTCACGCTCTGGAGTTCCTCAGGAAGGACTGCAGCAACGTCAATGGTGACACACTCTCTCTCACACACACACTCACTCAGACACACAACTGACGAGCGTCTTCCTTCCTTCCTGTGTTTCCCAGAGTTCTTTGCAAAGAGGGGCGTGGCCGTGATGACGGTCCGAGAACTTTTTGACTTCATCACTGACTTGTCAATTACCTGCCACAACATGGATCAATACCTGGAGAAGGTAGAACACATTTCAAATGTAACTTTATTGACAAAAGCAGCATCACATGTTGACATGTTTACTACACTGTGATTGGTCGTCCAGGCCATGGTGATTTCCTCCGAGCGGACGTTGGAGCAGCGATCAGATCAGGACCAAGTGGACGAGGAGGTGAACTGCACTGAGCAGTTAAAAAAAATATGTGATGATGACTATTTCTGACCTCTGACCTTTGACCTCACACATGCTCCACAGGTGTTTAAAAAGGCCTTCATTCCCCGAACTCTGACAGAGGTCAGTCACTACGAGAGAGATGTGGACCTGATGAGGGACAAGGAGGAGGAGTTAGCCATGATAGGAAGTGATGACAACGTAAGACACAACAATCGTGATTGGTTTGTTGTCTTCATGTGGGTGTGGCCAGATCATCTGTGAAGCTCAGAACATAGAGGGTTAGTTGATGGTAAATTTATGGGTTAGTTGGTTGTTGGGTTAGTTGGTAGGTTGGTTGGTTAGTTGATGGGTTGGTTGGTCAGTTGGTTAATTTGTTGGTTGTTAGTTGGTTAATTTGTTGGTTGATGGTTAGTTGATAGGTTGGTTGGTTAATTAATTAATTGGTTGGTTGGTTAATTAGTTGGTAGGTTGGTTGGTTAGTTAATTTGTTGGTTAGTTGGGTGAACAAACCCTTTATCTCAGATGATTTAATGTCAAAACTGTTCAATCTCAACATTTGTTTAATTCAGAATATTGTTTGATGAAATTTACTTAACCATTTTACTTTATGACTTTAACTGATGATGATGTCACTGATGAAGACGATGTTGACAAAGATGATGTCACTGATGAAGATGATGATGATGTCTCTCTTGTTCAGATCTTGTATCAGACACTCACTGGACTGAAGAAGAATCTGTCAGGAGTTCAGACGGTATGTGACGTCACATCCTGTCTCTTAGATTAGATTAGATTAGATTAGATTAGATTAGCGGAGTCTGACCGTGTCTGTTTGTGTGTTCTCAGGTTCCTGCTCTCCTGGAGGATGACGGTTCCTTGTCATCATCATCATCATCGGAGGAGGAGGATGATCAGGAGGTGGGTCAACAGCAGCAGAGTGAGGACACATCATTGGACAGAAAGGTCAGTGTCTGTCACTGCATCTTTGTTTCTTTTTGTCCTTGTATCTTTGTGTCATTGCATCTTTATGTCTTTGCATCTCTGTGCCTGTGTATCTCTATGTCCTTGTATCTTTGTGGCCTTGTGTCCTTGCATCTTTGTGTCTTTGAAGTGTCGTAACTCTGATGTGTCCGTGTTTGTTCCAGGAGAAGAAGAAGCTGATGAAAGAAGCTCAGAGAGAAAAGAGAAGAACAAAAGTTCCCAAACATGTGAAGAAGAGGAAGGAGAAGGTGGCTAAGATGAAGAAGGGTCGATGATGACATCATCAACATCACAATGTTTGTTCATCAAGTTACATTTATTGTAATGTTTGATAGCAGATAACAAACTTTGTAACAACTTCGTATCTTCATTAAAAAACTGAATGGAAACAAATACAAATATCTGTGTGTACATGAGAGGATGAATGTGTGAACTGATGAGGAAATATTCATTCCTCCACCAAGAGACAACATCAGGGTTACTATGACTTCTTCTGTGCTGACATGACCTCTGTGTGTGTGTGTGTGTGTCACCTTAACCATAACCAGTATTGACTAACACACAACAATCTTAACCATAACCACAATTCAAATCTTAGTCCTAAACATAACCAGTTCCTCAGAAATGAGCTTCTGCCTCATTAGGACCAGGTTTTGGTCTCCATGAGGACGAATGGTCCTGACAAGGTCAGTGTTTATGACAGAAAACACACAATCTGTCTCTCTCTTGCTGTCTCTAAAGAGATACGTACAATATCTGTATAAACACACATACTATGAGTAGTAAATACAGAGGGTAGCTGGTCGGCAGGTTGGCTGCCGGTTGATAGGTTAGCTGCTTGGGGGTATTCCATCAAGCAGGCTAAAGGCAAAGCCAAGCTTAAATGGCCAAGTCTGGCTATTATGAGTGAGAGTTCGGTTCCATCAACGAGGCTGAGATTAGCCCCAACTCAGTAACCATGGAAACTATGACTCTGGCTAAGCCTCAACCATGGCTAAGCCATAACTGTGGCTCAGGATTCCATTCCATCAATCTGAGCCTCAACCCTGTTCCACCAAGGTGGCTAATGTGAATGCCAGCCAAGTAACCATGGTAACTCATGCTGCCGGGCAAACCTGGTCTGTAGCAGGCTAAAAGTGAAGCTTAGCACCATCTATGATCAACGAATGTCCAATAGACAGAAACAGAGACACGCAACTGTCATGGAATGATAAAATAATATGTAAAACATAAACTATATAATAAAATGTATTCAAGAAATTATTTATACTAATAATTATATATTATATTATATAATATTAAGTACATTAAAGAACATTATCACCAAAATAAAATATCATAAAAAATAAGACACAAATAAATACAAAATTAAACTAATTAGCAAAAAAATACAATAAAAGGAAATTTAAAGTGATCATCATTCTTTTGATGTAACAAGGGTTAGTGCCTCCGATTGATAGGAGATAGATGATTGATTTGCTGTCACCTGCATTCACTTACTGTAATAGGGGTCCTCGTCTCCATTGAATTGCTTGATTTGCTAAAATGATTCTAGATAAATAATAACTTTTTTACAATCAATAGATCTGTCATATGATTATTTCTTATAGAATGGTAACCAACATTGCATTTCTTCATGTAATAATCTACCATCAATTGTATGATAAATGTGATGAGTCATGTAAAATACTTGATTAAATGTAGCCTATTATTATCAAAAATGTAGGCAAGGCAACTTTATATAGTACATTTTAGCACAAGGTGATTCAAAGTGCTTTACATAAAATAAGATGAAAATACAAAAATAACTAGTACCGTGCGCGGTTCTGAACGGGTTTGAGCCGACCCGCGTGGGGAGTATTTTCAGTACTAGTTATTTTCAGTACTAGTTATTTTCACACTTTTGATACTGTAAGCTCCTCAACTGGTCCACAGGGACCTCACCAAGTTTGAAGGTGATCGCACGAAAACTCTAGGAGGAGTTAGTTCAAATACCATTGCTGCGAATTCGCCAAAATCGCCAAAAAATGGCCAATCAACCCAAGATGGCGGATTTCCTGTTGGGTTTGGATCATGGTCATAATGTAATTTTTTCTTCATCCTGACCCACTACACATGTGTACCGAATTTCGTGCATGTGCGATATTTGTGTTGGTCATGGTGAATTTGGACAGGTGGCGCCGCACTTATTGGCCCCTCCCACATTCAATTTTCGACGCACATTCCCCGAACCTTTTTCAGACGTAAATTTACACCACGATTGATGCGGTCACAAAAATCTGTGAGTTTTGGGGTATGGGAAAGGCCTCAAAAAGGCGATTTACTTTAAGGAATAATAATAATAATAATAATAACTAGTACCGCAAGCGGTAATCAACGGGTTCGAGCTTGACGGCTCGCGAGTCCCTGTGCGTCCACGTTGCAGCGCGAGTCCTCTTCCTCATCTTCCGTTCATTCACTGCTTGTGGTACTGGTTATTTTCAGCTGCATCCCCGCGCAATGTCAGGCGTGTCCGTTTAAAATGGCCGTCTTCCTGTTGGGTGAAAGGCGTGTCCGTAAACATGTTTAGGGAAGGTACCTTGACTTACATAATAAGTTTCGTGTGGATCGGAGAATGTCAGACATTACTTCCTGTTTCGGGAGTTGTACTTCCTGTAAGGAGGTCATCCTTTACAGACATGTTCAGGGCCGGTCTGAGGTCTGAGGTCTAACAGTGTGATTTTGTCTATAAGTTGTTATTTTTGTGAAAAACAACTGATGGTATCAGAATTGAAGCTGAATTTTAGAAATAACTAGTTATTTTTGTGATAGAACATCTGATGGTATAAGAATTTAGGGTGCATTTTCTCTTTTTTCCCTCTGTTACTTTTTCGCTCTTCCCATTTTCCCTGTTTTTTTTTCCTTGGCCCCTCTTGCAGTACCTTTTGCCCCATCTTTCCCTTTCAGAGCAGCATGAGAAACTGTAAATGTTAGATTTGATAGATTTGTAGGCAAATGCCTCCATCATGTGGCGAACAAAGGTTACTGCACTGACGAACCACTCAGTAGAGTAGATCCTGTGCAGTGTTCTTATGTCAACACCGTTGAACGATTTGTTATCATATTCAGCAAGCATCATCTACCATGTGTTTTACATGTTTTCATTCATTTTGAGTATGATACAATGAAATTTGTTAAAGTTATAAGGGAAATTGTGAACTTGTATTTTATGTTACCACCAGAAGGCGCTGTTTTCAAAATGTACAGTTTTTGCACAAGCATCTTCAGCAAGATCCCATCATCGATCGTCACGAGTTTGGTTAAGATCTGACCTTCTATCGCAAAGTTATAAGAGTTTGTTGTTGTAGCGAAATACCAGACGTCATATTGTCTGCCGTCAACAGGGGGCACTGTTTTTGAAAGTGAATATTTTCATACAGGCATCTTCAGGGATTGACTATCATCAATCCTAGCAAGTTTGGTTCGGATTGGAATAGCATTCGCAAAGTGGTAGCAGGTTGTTTTTTGTCGCAAATATCTGACTTTGCAGTGTTGTCATTGCAACACTGTTGAACAATTTGTTATCATATTAGGCACGCATCATCTACCATGTGTTTTGAATGTTTTCCCAAATTTTTAGTTTGATACAAGGAAATTTGTTAAAGTTATAAGGGAAATTGTGAACTTGTACTTTCTGTTACCAGCAGGTGGCGCTGTTTCCAAAATTTACAGTTTTTTCATAGGCATCTTTAGCAAAATCCCATCATCGATCATCACAAGTTTGGTTAAGATCTGACCTTCAATCGCAAAGTTAAAAGAGTTTGTTGTGTGTTGCGAAATACCAGACTTCCTATTGTTTGCCACCACCAGGAGGCGATGTTTTCAAAATTTACAGTTTTTGCATAGACATCTTTAGCAAGGGCCCATCATCGATTGTCACTAGTTTGGTCAATATCTGACCTTCCATGGCAAAGTTATAAGAAATTGATGTGTGTTGCGAGGAATCGTGATTTTCGCCAACTTTGCTGCCCTTCTTCTTGTTCGCCGTGATACTTAATGAAAAGATTTTGATACCTTTGGATCCTCAACTTGTCCACAGTGACCTCACAAAGTTTGAAGGTGATCCCATTAAAGCTCTATGACAAGTGCGTTCACATACCATTGATGCGAAATGGCCAAAATCTGCAATACATTTACTTTCAATCCAAGATGGCGGCTTTCCTGTTAGTTTTAGAGCATAGGCTGCTTTGAATTTTTTGCCCGTCCCGACCTAAGGAACGTGTGAGTACCAGGTTTAGTGCATGTACATTCAACGTGCTCCTCAGGAGGACAAGTTTTTGGGGTTATAAGAGTTTAGCCTTTTGTTGAGAAAAATATGAATGAACACCAACTTTGGCGCCCCCTATCTCGAAAACCATGCGACATTTTGAAAAACTTTTAATAACTTTAGATCCTCAACTTGTCCACAGTGACCTCACCTAGTTTGAAGGTGATCCCATAAAAGCTCTATGACAAGTGCGTTCACATACCATTGATGCGAAATGGCCAAAATCTGCAAAAAATTTACTTTCAATCCAAGATGGCGGCTTTCCTGTTCGTTTTAGAGCTTCGGCTACACTGACTTTTTTGACCGTCTGGACCTAAGGAACGCGTGAGTACCAAGTTTCGTGCATGTACATTCAACGTGCTCCTCAGGAGGACAAGTTTTACTGGTTGTAAGAGTTTCACCTTTTGTTGTGAAAAATATGAATGAACACCAACTTTGGCGCCCCCTATCTCGTACACCGAGCGACATTTTTAAAAGCTTTCAGGAACTTATGCTCGGCAACTTGTTCACAGTGACCTCACCAACTTTCAAGATGATCGCATAAAAACTCTAGGATTAGTTCATTCAAATATCAGGTGTCATAGTGTCTGCTGTCACCAGGGGGCGCTGTTTTTGAAAGTGAATATTTTCATATAGGCGTCTTCAGGGCCAGACTATCATCAATCCAAGCAAGTTTGGTTCAGATCGGACTCGGATTCGTAAAGTTGTAGCAGTTTGTTTTTTGTCACAAATATCTGACTTTGCAGTGTTGCTGTGGCAACACCGATGAACGATTTGTTATCATATTAAGCACGCATCATCGAACATGTGTTTTAAATGTTTTCCCAATTTTTGAGTTTGATACGATTAACTCTGTAAAAGTTATACCCGAAATTGTTTTTTTTTGTATATTTTGTTACCACAAGGAGGCACTGTGCTCAAAATTTGCGTTTTTTTCACAGACTTCTTCAGCAATGGTCCATCATCAACCCTAGGTAATTTGGTTGGGATGTGACCTTCTATCGCAAAGTTATAAGAGTTTTGTTGCCTGTGGCTAAACATTAAAATTTTTACCAACTTTGCCGGCCCCTTACTCTTACGCCATAATACCTATTGAAAAGATTTTGATACCTTTGGATCCTCAACTTGTCCAAAGTGACCTCACCAAGTTTGAAGGTGATCCCATGAAAGTTCTAGGACAAATCTGTTAAAATATCATTGGTGAAAAATGGCCAAAATCAGCAAAGCATTTACTTTCAATCAAAGATGGCGGCTTTCCTGTTAGTTTTAGAGCATAGGCTACGCTGACTTTTTTGACCGGCCCGACCTAAGGAACACGTGTACCAAGTTTTGTGCATGTACATTAAACGTGCTCCTCAGGACCACAAGTTTTAGGGGGTGGAGCAGGTTTTTGGCCCGTCCACTTCCACCAGGGGGCGCTGATTTTGACTTGAAATATTTTCACATAGGTTTGTTCAGGGCCAGACTATCAACAATCCCAGCAAGTTTGGTTCAGATTGGACCAGGATTGGCAAAGTTGTAACAGTTTTTTTTTTTTTTGTATTTTCTACCACCACCAGGAGGCGCTGTTTTCAAAATGTATTGTTTTCAGCAATATAGTCGCCTTCAGCAACTACCCATTATCAATCATAGGAAGTTTGGTTGGGATTGGATCTTCCTTCGCAAAGTTATAAGAGTTTTGCTTTTTGTTGTGAAAAATAGGAATTTACACCCACTTTGGAGCCCCCTATCTCGTACACCATGAGACATTTTAAAAAACTTTTGATAACTTAAGCTCCTCAATTGGTTCACAGTGACCTGACCAAGTTTAAAGGTGATAGCACTAGAACTCTAGGACTAGTTCATTCAAATACCAAGGGTCATATTGTCTTTGTCACCAGGGGGCGGTGTTCCCGAAATTGAATATTTTCATATAGACGTCTTCTGGGCCGGACTATCATCAATCCTAGCAAGTTTGGTTCAGATGGGACTAGGATTAGCAAAGTTGTAGCAGTGTGTTTTTTTGACGCAAAAATCCGACTTTGCATCATTACCATGGCAACATCATGTAACGATACGCAATCATATTGAGCACGCATAGTCTACCTTGTGTTTAGAGTCTTTTAACCAATTTTGAGTTTGATACAATAATTTCTGTAAAAGTTATTCCCGAAATTGTAAAAGTAACTTTTTTTTTTAGATTTTCTGCCACCACCAGGAGCCGATGTTTACAAACTTGACAGTTTTTGCATAGGCATCTTCAGCAAGGGCCCATCATCGATCGACACAAGTTTGGTTAAGATCGGACCTTCCATCACAAAGTTATAAGAGTGTTGTTGTGCGTTGCGAGAAATTCGTAATTTTCCCCAAATTTGGCGCCCCCTATCTTGAAAACCATGATACTTATAAGAAGCATTTTAATAACTTAAGATCTTCAACTTGTCCACAGTGACCTCACCAAGTTTAGAGGTGATTCCATGAAAGCTCGAGGACAAGTTCGTTCCCATACCATTGCTGCGAAATGGCCAAAATAGGCCAAAAATGGCCGTTCAACCCAAAATGGCGGCCTTCCTGTAGGACTTACAGAGGCGCCAGCCCGGACTTTTTGGACCGTCCTGACATGCTTAACATGTG